>NC_054553.1:6272117-6422117 GCF_017654505.1 Polyodon spathula
CTTAATCATTTTTAGGATTTATTCAGAAGAGAGGCTTGGCTGGAGCACTGAAACTATTGGAATAAGTTTATGTTCAAATTGACAGCTTTTCAAAAAATTTTATTCACAGTATGCAGTGCAGTGACTTCGAGAGCAAAAGAACAGCTGCCATTTTCATCTTTCGTTTTCTTTCTGTGAAAGGGATCCTGTGCATTGCATTTCAGGCAAGTTGCATGCTTGTTTTTAAGGTTGAATCCCGCCTGGGGAATAAACGAACGCAGAGGTTTTAAAAGCGACGGCAGTGAAACGGGATGTGGTGGAATGTTAGAGACGTTGACCTCAATGTGGCAGAAAATGGTTTTAGTCTCCTTCTGCTACACTATTCTTCAACTTAGGCTGAACTCTTGTCTCCCGCCCCCGCAGGCCTCCGTTCAATAGTGAAACAAGCACAGAATCATGCAATAACTGTGATCTAACATAACCACAGAACTTCCTAGTGTACAAAAACAGCCTGTTTGTCAGCTCTGCTCTCCTAATACAAAAAACACAGAAATGAAGTTTGGTATACATAATAAATTGCTTTCCTCTTCTACCTAATTATTTAAAACAAGTTTATTTATAACTGTGTGATCTGAACTTGTGAATACTACACTGTACTCAATCCATCAAAGAAACTTAAAAAGGACCAAAACTGTGTTGACTATCGATGTATCCCATGTAAGAATTAAAATAAAAAAAATGCATCTTAACTGACAGAGAGAGCATTATCTGATGTGAAAAGGCAACTTTGTCCAAGAATATTTCTTGAATGAACTCAAAGCAAAGATAGACAAAAAACTCTGTCTAATGAAAAACAGACTCAACAGAACGTGGTTTGGCTTACCTGGGTCCGTAAAGCCCTGAGACAGGAGACAGGATAAAAACGTCATGCATGTTAGAGCTGTCTATCTTTGAAGACATGACCATCGTGTTGGTTGGGGTGGTTGAGCAGCTGTTAGGGCTGGTAGGGATGGGCTGTGGAGAGAATGGTACTTGTGGTCATTTAAAGAGGTATGAAAAACCCAATGTGAAAAATCCAGTTCAATTTTATAGACGTTAAAAACCTTTTCCTATAAGCATTTAAGTACTGCAAAAAAAGAGTTAGAAAGATACTTTTCTATCCAGCTGCCCGTTAAGTACTAAAAGCGCTTGTACCAAAGTCCTTTTGTCTGGTATACACTGTTTCAGAAGTCTGACTGGTTACTTTAGTGGTTACTAGGATAACTGGCTGGTTCCACTACTATTGTAACCAGTCACTGAAAAGAACCAGTTGGTGTGAACCTGTGTGTAGACCAGGGAACCAGAGAACAGATAGAGGTTCATGGCAACCAGGAACAGATGACAACCAGGGGAAGGTTCCTAGCAACCTATGCACAGCTCCATAGCAACCAGATCAAAGAGGAAAATTGTCAACATACTCACTAAATAGTGAGTCCAATGGGGTTAAAAGTGTCAAAGCAATAACACTATGTAACACAATTTTTGTTCCTGGGTAGTAAGTGTTATTTCCTAATTGCTTATGCCTCAAAAGTATAGAAAATGGCTATTATTCCCCACAAACTTTGCTTTTGTGACCAGGACAGTGATATTTCAAAATATCACTATTTCCAATGGGAAAACGGGCAAATGTGTGTCTTTTTGTTCACATAAAGTCAGAAAAAAACAACATATGAATCCAAATTAACATATATTTATACTAAAGTAATACAAAAATGACTACAAAAGATTTAGAAGTGAGTAGTTTTTTGAGATTTACAATTATACTGTATTTACTTTTTTATTCCATTTAATGAATACTTAACAACTTCAAATTTCAAAAAGGTAATTACTCCTAAAATATGAGGCACACCTTAATTACCTAATTTTCCTCAAATGTAATCCATAGATAGAGGAGACCAGGGCACTTAGAGACTATTACTGTATATAAATATTCATTCTTCGAAGTTCAGCCAAATCTGTGCTAGATTCCCATCTTAGGTCCTAAGTCTAAGAAGTAGGATCCATGGTAACAAATTGTCTATCCCAAGCCTGAACAATGGAAATATTGTAAGACTAGCTGTACAGAAAGAAATAAGCAATTTTGGAAATTATTTTGGTCTTGACAGTTTTCTTAGAGCATGCATGGTCTCCTCAACTCAGACATCTCCAAAATTGACATTCCCAGCTTCAAGATGCTTCAAATTTCCACCACTGTGTATGTATATGAATGACATCACTTCTGGGAAAAAGATCAATATACCACCCTGTTGTTAGAAGACTCTTTAAAACTGAATAATGGTGAGACGTACATAGCAGCAAACCTCACAGTCTTACAAATACCTACTGCAGTAAACTAAACAACTCTGTATCAGATGAGGACGATAGGAACAGCAGTCTTAAGACTCATTCCTAACTGCAGGAAATATGGTCATAGGTTATCAATTAATACTGAATGGGGCATATGGACACTGAAACCAAGCAACTCCTATCCAACTGTATGTATAGAAATTCCATCTCTACACAGACCTTCTGTTTATTAAGCCAGAGTGAATGTGCTTCTATACATATTGGTTACATAAAGACATCGATTTGTCTTTATTCTGATATACAGCACTTCAGTTGAAGAGCACTGTAAGTTGAATACTCACATATATATATATATATATATATATATATATATATATATATATATATATATATATAAAAAACAAACAAACAAAACAAACAAAAAAAAACAAAAATAACAACTGCAGTTTAAACTGGAGCAAATTACAAAAGACCTATATAAGACTTTACATGGCACATTTGCAAGGTCGTTTTGCTTCACTTTGCTATGCTTTTATCATGGCGTAGCACAGTAAACTTTACAAAGGGAATGTAGACATGAACTGTATTATACAGATTTTATCAGGATAACTGCAATATCGATATTTCAGTTACAGCGGCACTTTAATTATCTTGAATTGCATTGTCTATGACCACTGTTCACTGTAAAATACGACCAGTGCTTTTTATCTGGGAGACACATAGTTAAATGAGCAGGGAGCCTGGAAGCCATATAACACAGCAGAGGCTGTATGGGAGCTACCACTACTGCTGTCCACAATGTAATACAATCACACTAAAGTTTACCGTACAGTTTCCCATGCTTTTGCAATGATTACATTATGAAGATGCGTCTTTCCATACTTTCCCATGCTTTCCTTTTACAAAATAATGCAGTGGAAACACAGCTCTATTCTGCCCAGCAGCAATACCACATGATCCTAGTATTACTATTGCATTGTACAGCACCCAAGATACTGCACTCTACTGCAATTTATTACAGTAATACTGCAGTAATGGTTACAATGGGACAGATTCAAAAGGACTGTGTGGCTAAATTACTGACTGTTACAAGTAACCCTTACAAAAAAGGGTACAAATTGTAATATGCAAAGAACTTGATAAAGCTGGTTCAATATGTGGGAAAAACTGAAAAAAAAAACAGAAGGGGATGGAGGGAGATTTTAAAAATAATTGCAAACAACCCCCCCCCCCCAACAATTACTGTTCCTGTGCCATTATTATTTTTAAAAATTAGCTCTGCCATAGTTTTGCCAGTTTCATTAATTTAGCAATCTTTTGCAAAGGGAAAAAAGAGAAAGCAACTCCCAGCCCCAGCTTCACATGATTATGACATCTAATGACTGAAAACAGTAATTTGATAATTATCAGAGCCGCCTTTGCAGCCTTTGTCACTACCGCAGCCCTGACACGAGTTACAAAACTCTGACAATAAGATTACAGAGTTAAGTGCAAACAAGTCTACAGAACAAAGAGAGGCGGGATTGTAATTGTATCAGGTTAAGGCTGCATTTAACATGACACAAAGCAAAGAGCGGCAATGAGGAATTTCAATATTATATCAGAAAGGCTTTGGCAGCTACAGGCCTACTAATAATACCCTCACTCCCTTCTGTACTGCTCTGCAGGGAGATGACCCTCCGTTCTGGGATTAAGTGTAGCTTTTAGCCAGGCTTATACCACTGGGAAGGGCCTGTCTACTCTTGAGTTTAATGGCTTACATTCCTGGGGTGCCAAGCAGGTGAGCATCAGAACTGAGCAGCTACACTACCCTGAGTCTGCACAGGACGTTAACTGCTTGAGTGTCTATATCATCTCCCCTATGGGGCTATTGAGCAGGGAAGCTAACCTTTTAAACCCTCCCTTGCTGAATGCTCTTCAATATCAATTTAGTAGCATTGCAGAAGTTCTCTACTTGGGTACCATGGTAACAGTGGTACAATACAACAGTATGACAGGCTTGTAGAATGGAACTACAGTGGGTGCCATACTGGACAAATCAATGCTATTACAATAGTATGAATCCACATTGCAGTACCATGTATTTATATTTGTATTTATTTGGGTCTGCTTGAACTAGGGTTTGATCAGAGGAATGTCCTGGTGTTATATTGGTATACAAATGATATTTCCCAAACTGTTCCAAACTGCAAGGGTCTATAGGGCATTAGTGCTACAGTCACCCATCTCCACCGTTCTGTACTTTGAGTTTCTATGGTGCGTATACTGTACTAATAGAAGTGTCTGTCTCCTGTCTGCTGGAGTATAGATAAGATTGTATTGACAGTTAATAGGTCATACTGCTGAACATTCAGAAGCTCTCCTACCTATATAGCTTATGAGGATTTGTGTTACAGTTGTAATGTATAGTATACCCAAATAAGAAATATAATCCTGTATTAAATGGTTCTGCTAAAAATATAAGTACAAAACATACTTTAATGCAATAAATACACAAATATACACTATTAAGTATAACAATCCCGCCCAAAATACCAGAACATATTCATATACTAATGTATTAAAATTAATATAGTAAAGACTACAAATTATCTATCCATCAATCAATCAAATATTTTATGTACATAGCTATACATGGATGCAGGTGTACATTAGAAATATACATATAGTACATGTTAAAATAAAATCCATTTACCCCTTAAAAATCCCCTCTCTCTCTTCCTCTCTTTATGCCATTTTAAATTCAGTACATCACATACAGTACACTTTATATTCAGAGCACATGTGGATTTTTCTGTTGATGCTTCAAATAATATAACAAGAGAATGCTTTGCAAGATCAAGGCAGGCACGCTGCATGAAAATAAATTAACCCGATTCTCTTCTAAAAATAGCAGCTGTGTAATCCAGGGCTCCCTCAGCAATCATCCAGGCTGCTGCATTTGGAAAAGCTGCTTGCTGGCCTCTGGAAGCAGAGATGACATCGTCGTGACGACACCGTTGCAATGACAGCGACTGGGGGCCGAGAGGCAGCGGGGCGCATTTGAGTGGACAGAACGTGGTCCTGGGGAGTTGCCTGGGTTCATCTTACTGGGATGGGAGATACGGAGGTGTATGTGGGAGTGAAACAGGGCTGGATACATTGGAAGGAGAAGGAGATAACTCTGATGCACAGGCAATGATATGGAAGATAATTCTTCTAATCACTGGGATTTCATTTCCTGAGGGGGTGGGGGTGATGCTGCTACCCACTCTTACAGCTTAGGAGGGGCCGATGGACAAGGAAGAAGTCAAGGAAATCAAGACATGCTCCCCACACAGGGGATCTCACAGTATGATGGCATCATGTGTGTTTTATTTTTTTTTATTTTTAATGATCCAAACAGTACGAGATTTAAATCCTACAGCACTGCATTAATCCTGCTGGTGTTTTTCCCCCAGGAGTCATTTATGACTTGCTATTTAACATTACTGAATACAATATAAATGCAGAGTAAAGTAAAAAAAATAAATAAATAATCATCATAATAATAATAATAATAATAATAATAATAATAATAATAATAATAATAATAATAATAATAATCTAGATCCTTTTAGATCCACTAGTGTTTAGATTGATGAAGTAGATCTAATATAGATCCAATTCTATTGTGTTGTCTTGACCAATTCTGGCACTTGTGAGGGGGCACTGGAGACGTTCACCCCTCATAACCCCCAAACTATACAGAAATATAGACAAAGTTATAAAATGCTGGTTAACTGGAAACTGCTAATCAAACTGTCCTGCAGAAAAACAAGGGATTGAAAATAAAATTGCCATGTTTTGCAGGGGGCAAAAGCTTGCAAATATTTAGGACGCCTTTTTCTGGGTGAGGAGTGTGCTTTTAGCAGATTGCGGGATACCTTGACATGCTAAAATGGGCGTGCTAAAATGCCTCAGTAATCTATAGTAACTTCTTAAATTCTGTATAGTTTTGTAGGATGCAAAATATTGCTCCCAGCCTAATGTATTTCTACTTATCATGGCTGTGGTGGTGCAAGCTAAGTTTCCATAGATTTGACAAGAGGTCCTTGCAGCAAAGTGTTTAAATTAGTATGCCCAATTGTTATCTGTAACCCCCCTGCCGTCTGGCTGGAGCACGCGTCCTCTGAAACGTGCTCCTGCCAATCCATCATTTTTCACACTGCTGATCCACAGCGATGCTACCAGACCTATAGTGTCAGAGGACAACACAGATTCCACTGCAAAACCACAGGCGCCCGATCGGCCACACGGGTCGCTGATGTGTGGTGAGACATGGATTCCACTGCCGACCTAAGCCCTCCCTACCCAGGCAGCGCTCGGCATATTGTGCGTCACCCCCTAGGAACTCCCAGTCACGGTCAGCTGTGACATAGCCTGGATTTGAACCTGCGATCTCCAGGCTATAGGGCACATCCTGCACTATGTGCGGTGCACCTTTACTGGATGCGCCACTCTGGAGCCCCAGAGCAAAGTGTTTTTAACCTCTCCTCTTTTAGTCTGTTCAGGCCACCATGCCATACACTTGGGCTATGTGCAATTCAGATATCCACGGAGTGATGACGAAACTGAAGTCTTCTTCCTGGGTCCTGAAACGGCCAAGTGACGTGAGTGGGATCCCGTCATGTGAACTAAAAAAGTGACACTTCGGTGCACAGAACTTTATTTGCATTTCAGTAAAATCTGTTCTGTCGCCACCTGCCTGCTGAAAAAAAGACAGTGGAATCAGAAACAAACTGACCAAACACAGCATTTATAAAATCAAATGCCCTTGTTCTATGATCCAGAGGGTTGCCCGTTCAGCTCATGATCCGGTTGGACAGTGCTTGGCTGGTTCAGCACCCCGGAGTGTGCCAGGAAGAACGCTGCTTGCAGTCTCAGCAATACTTACTGGATGTCCGAATTGTTCAAAGATCAAGTACAAGGCATGGTGGCCTGGAACAGACAGACTGCAAGCTGAAAGAGAAGCGGTTTAATACAGGGCCCTCAACACAGTAATTAGGCGTTGCATCAGGTCTGTACCCCAAATTAATTTAAATCAACATGCTGCAAATAGCTCCTGTAAAACACACAGTTTTCTTTTTTGTGAGACCTAATAAAAAGGTATCTAAAAAGAAAGCTGGAAGAACTACAGAACTCTCTGATTAATATTAATGTATCTGTGTGTCTGTGTGTGGTGGTTTGAGGTGGTTGTGGGCAGGGGTCAGGGGTCAGGGGGGAGGGGTTACCTGGAGGGCGAGGGGTTTCCAGCGTACATTCTTGAGCAGGGCGGGGGCTGAGGTCAGCGTGTTCTGGGGTCGCTTCTTTAGCGTGAGGATGACACCATTGGGATCTTCTCGCAGTGCGTTCACCAGGTTCTTCAGCTGCCAGCCCACCTGGGGAGCAAAGACACAGGCCACAAAACACAGACTAGAATCACGCAGACTGGCTACTGACATCCACCGACCCTCCCTCCTCCAACCTCGGGGCTCCGAACAGAACAAAAACAACACAAGAGACTGATGCAGTTCGGCTACTGACACCAATGACAAACTAGAAACACAAGAACCACAGCCTAGAATCACACAGACATACAATACTGACCCCCATCCCTATACAAAGCATAGCTGTGAAGACAAGTTCATATGGTACAGCTGCTAAAACTACACATTACCTTGAATTCCTCTCCTAGGATTAATGGGAAATATAAGATGTAGTACATTTCAAATATATATCACCGGTGAAAAATCTCTCTTTTCTTTTTGGAAAGTTTTATTCAATTAGGATCCCAAACAATTTTTACATAAAAAATTATTGCACAACACTAGCTACAGCACACAAAAAATCCAAGAAGATTATCAAACAAATATAAGGATTAACACTTTTAATCCCGGCTCAGGCAGTTGCTCAAAGAGTTATGCACACACAAGCTCATTGGGGTTCTATGGGAATGGCACTGTGAAGGACCTTGCTCCGCTGCGACTTCTACAGGAACGTTTATAACTACCTGTTCAAGCTACTGTGTTCTGAAGAAATGCCAATATATAAATCTCCAGTTACAAGCTTATATACAGGGGTTACACAAAATATCACTTACAATATGTGGACAGTAAGGACTGCCACTGCAAGGTATTTCAATTGCTGTGGCAGGATATGTGACCATTCCACAGTGATTACTGCCTCGAAGTTGCCTTTAACTTTGAGGTGGAATTCAGCAGTGAGGTTTGCTCTCTAGAATGTTGTTGTGAGTGCTGTTGTAGATTATGGTGTTTTTCATATGTCAACAATATGTATGTGATCATAATGCAAGCCACTTGACCTCTTGTGTCTACAAACTTAACTGAAAATCATCAATATTGCAAATCCTCTAAAGAATATTTCTCAACCTCAGTTCTGCCTTTCTCTGCAAGAATACAGGGATCCTATTAAACTTCTCCTTTCCCTCTACAGTGGGAATTTCATGAGCGTCTGTTCTGTGAATCGCCACAAAGCTCCTTGTAAAGGGAGAGCGAGAAGGAGAAAAGCAGAGAGGGAGAAAAAGACGGAGTGTCGTGACCAAAACACAGTGGAATAGCTCTCCTTTCTGAAGTGAAGAAAATCCCCCAAGGTTCCCATTATTTCTAAAAGTAAATGTAAATGAATCTACAGTTACTTTTTTTTCTGATTGTATAATGTATGCATAAATGCTGTTTTATTTGCGGAATAATTAAAATCAGCCTAATTATTTTCTTCTGCACACTGCAGGGTTTTACAAAAAAAGCTTCATCAACCTCCCGCCTTTTTCACTCTCGTTACTCAATTATTGAGTGCAAAAGAACTTTTACAACTTTGATATCCTTCGCCACAGACACACAGTAATATGGTACAAAGAACAGTCTTCTCCCAGAACATTCCCAATTTGTATAATATAATCCTGCTGTAAATGATAAGATTAATCCCATAGGACGTGTCTCATGAGATCCGACTTATTCAGAGTTTGTTTGTTGATAGAGCATTGTCAGGAGGCACAACATTCCAATTTTATTAATGATCCAGAATTCTAATGAACACACTAATCAGCTGACTGTTTCACAGTTCATTGGATCAAAGATATGCACTTTCATTTATTCTCAGGAAAAAAGTTGACATTTTTCAATTAATGACAATAAAAATTTGTCCAGAATAAAATATTGCTAAGTTTTATAGTTTGTATGAACGTAAGAGTCTAAAACAGCAATATCGAAAGGACCTGTACTCTATATTGTGTAGCATAGTCAGTTTTAGGGAAAACATTTTAAGAAGTTTGGTAACTACTGATGTAAAGAGTTTCACAAACCTCAAAGTAAGCCCTATACATCAAACATACCATATAATTACACATCATTATAATAACTCATAAACAATAGCTGATAATAAAATATGGGGGTTGGAATAAACATTTTCATATAGTCTATGTACTTATCTAATAATCTAAATGTAAGATACTTTATACTGTATGGTAATTTATAAATACTATATGTTCATTGTATTATAAAGTCCTCTATATAAACAAACAAATATATTTTTTTAAATGTGTGAAAAAATTAGTAGTAAAACATATATTCACTAAGTGTGTCCAGAAAGTTTTAAACTATTTACAAAGCTAATTTTGCACTTACAAAAACTTTACAAAGCCAGTCTCTCTCTATAGTTTTAAGATTTATAAATACTTTGTAATATAGCATGCTGTGTAAAAATAACAGTACTCAGATTAATAGATTTATGTTATGTATGGTAGATTTGCCAGGACCACACTGCATATTGCTAAATCAACAGAAAGTGCCTACCTTGTTTTATTAAACAGCTTCCCAATCCCTCAGTAACAGGTACTCTGTATGCAACAGATGCTGTAAAGAAGCATCAAGCACCATTTGTCTGTTCCACAAATGAAGGAACTGTGGAAGGTTTCCAGGTTCTTTACTGCCAGTGAAGCAGAACTGGTTACTAAATTCACATGATATAAGGGGAATAAGAGGTGATGAGAAACAAATAACAAAAAAAAAATTAAAAAATAAACACCTGACTTAATCAGTTTGTGAGATACAGAGGGCAGACAAACGGCCGTATGGAACACTTTATTTTAGGATATTGCTCCTTGCTAAGTGCTCTGTAGCCCACAGGTAAAAGATCGTTACTGTAACAGACACCTCTGACTATAGGGTATTACAAGAAGGAGATCAAATTTTAGGAAAATGTAATCCAAGCCTCGCATACGACTGAGAGCTTGTCACCACGCTGTGGGATTAAGGAAGGTGGCGTCCAAAGTCACCCACCCCTTTTCAGATAACCATGCGGCGAGCTGCTAATTATCCACTCCACATACCGGCAGGTGGGGAAACTCATTATTCAAAACAAAAAGCTGCAATTACCCCGACAGTTCATTAGAACTCAGCGGTGCCGAGGAGAACCGTATGGGTGCTGCCGGGCCCAGGCAGTTGAAATGAGTGTTTCTGATGGATTTCAGAACACTCACACAGGTCATCTCCCCAGGCATTGCATTTGTCTGGCAGGAGACACTGTTTTAGGGCACAGGTATGCCGTTCCTGTCCTGTAGGCTCTATTCTCAGTATGAGATCTGACAAGGTATTCAACCAAAGTCCTTTGCTTCTCCAGGCCTCAGAGATGCATTGTTGTCATATTTCCTCTCCCAAAATGTTATTATTCCAACTAATGTTCTTCCTTATAAGTGCTAACACCACGTTAACAGCTGCTACTGTGTTGCACTTCTGAGTATAGTCATCTGTGTTGTTCTAGAACTTTAAGGTCAGCAGTGAATTCTGGGCCAAGCAGACTTAAAGAGTAAGTAAGGGAGTTCTGAAAAATATACTACAACTGTTTAAATAATGTGCCTGCATTTTTTCTTTTCATGTTTAACATCCTGACAACTTTTTGCACTTCTAACTTTAAAGTCTGTTTCAAAGCTCTTCAAAATGGCTGCTCTAGTGCACCGATAGTGTGAGGATCCACTGTCCACATGATGAAACAGGTAACACAGCAATAACGATCCATGATGTGGAATGGAAAAGAAAAGTCAGAACACTTGTTATGTGTTTTTCCTGCAGTGATTTAAAGGACAGCTCTTAAACCCCAGTGCACTAGAGAGGGCATTTAAAAAAGAGCTTTGACACAGATTTTAAAGCTATAAGTGTATAAGGTTGTCATGATGTTAACAATGAAAATAAAAATGACAGGTACATTATTTAAACAGTTGTAGCAACATGTTGGGACATAGAACGCTAAATTTTTTGGATCCTCACTACTTAATCTTTAAGGAAAGTTTAGCACCTCATTCAAACTCAGATGTGACCTGTCTCCCTATATCTCAACTCAACTATCCTCCCAGATAATATTGTCTGATAGTTGTTTTTTTTTAATAATACATAGCTGCTGAATTTTCTCTTATCTCACAGAGAAATCAATATCAAAAGCCAGGATTTGCTCTTCATCTCATTGATTAAACTGGATAGATTATTATTTTGCTTGGATGACAAATTACAGTTTTTTTTTTTTTTATCAAACAACTTGATGAGCTACTTAAGATCTCAGTCTGCTCACAATCAACAAAAAAAAACTTTATAGCGGGCGGCAAACACAATGCTACATTAAAGTCAATCCTATCCTATCATTACTGGTTCCTCTTCCAAGAAGTGGAATGGTATAGAATAGAAGAGTCTCTAAGACCCTGCCCTGGTCCCAGGGTTTAAGTACAGAAACAAATTTCAAAAACAAATTTCGCCAATTGCCATGAAAGCCAGCCACAGACTGCAATATTACTTGAAACCGTCAATATTAAAAATGTAATTTGTCTTAAAACAAGATCAATTATTAAACCCTAATTCAACACGGAGGCCCCCCACCCCTCATTTTCAGTGATCCCTAAAACCACTCATCTGAATCCATTTTTATAAAATAGACATACATAATAAAGTCCCTCCATCATCAACCTATGACAGTGTGCTTTTTGTTGGAACGCTGCTGCCAGTACCACTTCTCTGCTCCCCTGCACACTTATTAACACACATCATTGAATGGGGGGATTTATCCTTTCTTTACATTTGGTGATAATGGCTTTCCCTTGCTAAGATAAAACCAAACATCTCTCAAACACAAAGCCAAAATCCAGAATATAAAGAAAGAAAGAAAGAAAGAAAGAAAGAAAGAAAGATGAAAATAAGAGCCTGTTTATCTGCAGTAAAGACTGGTGTTAGATCACACAGCTATTTCCCTCAATGATTTTTTTTGTTTGTTCACAGTCAGCAATCGCTGAGGTGAAATTGAGGGTTTTAGACTATGATTACTGCAGAGGAATATTAATCCATCGCTTGGTAGGTAGAAATATAGTCCGATGGCAATCATCACAAAAAACAACAGCAGATGGGTTTTCAGAAACGCTCAATAGTGCGTGTGCAGAACGAGACTGAAAACTGGTTTGGGTTGTGCACTGCTAAGGTTGAGTATCTTTATTGTGATCACTATGATCAGAGCGCTTGCTAATTGGTGGAGGTGATAGCATTGGGAATACATGTCAGCAGGCACTGTCATTTCTACAGGCACACGTCCCCTAGAAGGAAAACATTTTCTGACAGGCTTCATCTCAGCGAAAACTGCTTACTTATTGGAAAGGACACCATACTGTGAATGCTTTAAGACTCACTGAATACTTTCTCAGACATTTTAAATTAAGACGAGGCAGAGTGATATGAGTTGATGGTCTGGGCTGAGCTATTACCATGTATAGAAAGTACTGTACTATTTGGGAAGAGTGTAGTTCACCTCCAGTCTGACCCATCTTAATCAGATTGATTGATTAGGACTAAAAAGTAAGTTATAAAACATATTAGGACATGGTAATTAAAACACAAATGCATCTAACTTTATTAACTGGTACTCAAATGTCAAGATGTTGTGCTACAGCATCGTTACAATCTTCAGGCATCTTGCCCAAATGAATGCACCATTCCCACTACACATTCCCATTACACCTCCTACTAACCGGGACCAGGCAGTTGTCACATAGTCACATGGAGCCTTTAATGGAAATGATAACGGATATAAAATGCTGTATTGATTTGAATCAGCCTGTGTTATCTGATGCAATGATGGTCCATTAGCCGAAGCTATATGGGGCACTTTTTCTATACATGGGGCACATTTCACAAGCCTAAGTGAAACATGGGTAACATACACCTTCCTTCTCAATGTATTTCCCATCAGCGTAATTTAAGAGGTTGATGCCCTAGCAGAATTCATAGTCTCCAAAAAGCATTCAAGGATCAGAGGTACACTTATCTTAAATAACACATCAATGAGCTTGGCTCTCGGGGGGGGGGGGGGGGGGGGGGGGGGGGGGGGGGGGGGGGGGGGGGGGGGGGGTGGGGGGGGGGGGGGGGGGGGGTGGGGGGGGGGGGGGATTCCTTAAAATGGAACAGAAGAGGTAATCAATCATTTATTTATTATAATTGTTTTTTTAAGAAACACCTCAATGATGTGAACACACCTACTTTCCGCTAGCATCTTGGGAGACTTTACTGTAACTGCAGGCTCCATTCAAATGATGTAGGGAATCATACAAAGAGGCAGCTTAAATTGCAATATGTTGAAAACAAACATATGCAAACACATGCTGTAATAATAATACTTAATAAGAAGCCCCATCAGGGAGCTAATGTGCTTTTTTAAATCCACCAACAGCTCATAAGTCATCAAATATTTACTGACCTAATATTTGTAGTGTTATGTGATGGAAACTGCACAAAATGTAACCCTTTACTTTGAGCTGTGATCTAATAGAGTGGTCGGGTGACTACTTTGGTTAGCGGATGATGACAACCAAATACTTCAGTGGCTTCATATTAGGTACACAGCTGTATTCTATGATTCCATCAGTCAAGTACCAGTGTAGTTGTTGCTTGCTTTCTTTGCAAGTAAAACAATTCCACCCTTCAAATAAACGACCCATTACAACTAGCCTAAGTGACTTTCAGAACCTTATACAGTACCGCCTCAATCTTATAGTATCTAAATATGACAAATGCAATCTTATTATGTTCAACAAACAACCTCAGTGTGTTTTTCTTACTTACTAAGACATACAAAGATTTACATGTAAATCATCTCAGTCCTTAATGCAAAGATTCACTTTATGTAGATTCACACATACACATCCGCCTTCCAATCATAACAACAGAACATCATTGAGTAACGCGCATTCACTGCTGTGCAAGCATAATTTCTCAGAGCTCTATGAACATCCAAGATAGTGGACAACACAGTAATGTCTTTCCACAATCACAGTTACTGCAGCCATACTGGAAGTAGTGCCTTCTGGTAAGTGTAGTCCAATAGGAAGAAACCTGCAATAAATCACTCTCCCATATCCAATAACTGGGACTTCACACATATGAAAAAAAAACCCAAACAAACTAGTAAACGATAATGATGTTACCTCACAACTAGACCGCATCATTTATATTAGCTCCCCCAAGGGACTCTTTATGGAGTAGCAGTCTGTCACTGGTAATGCAGTTTAAACAGATTTGCTTTGGCAGCGCAATATAAATGAGGTCTAGAGCTGATATATCGGTATATTTCAAAGCAGAAGCAAACTATGCTATTCTTTTTATCCATTTTACATCTATAAAAGAATATTCTGAACTTAAACAAACAGCAGTACAGCCAAAACACACAAATCCCAAACAGTAGTACTACACTGGGGATTTCAGGATTTTACACTGAAAGAAAAAAAAAAAAAAGAAACTCTTGTCATCTTAGGGAGCTGCTCAGAATCAAAACTGACGGGAAAAAATGAGCAACACAGGTTTTGATTTTAAATTGATTATTTCAGAACAACATTTTATTTTTTTATGTATTTTTTTTTTGTGTGTGTGATTTGGTGATTCAGGTGGATTCAGGACTCATTTCTGGATCTGTTGGGATTGGTCAACTCTTGTACATCCAAGTTCGCATCACCCTAACTAATAATAAAGCCATTTTAGTCACACTTCCCCCTCGTAGAGAAATAAGGCAGTTGTGTAGTAGTAGTTTCCAGATGTAATCAGTGCACAGCCAGTATTCCCTAACACAGTGTGAGCGCGTAAGAAATTCCAGTCTGGCTGACTGCGAGCAAGCAGCAGCTTTGAGAATATTTGGGCAGCATGATCCCACTGCCTCTTTGACTAGAAAAGGCTGAAATTACCCAGCAGCACCACTCACCACAGTCTGGTGGTTGACTTGGATGACCTCATCCCCAGCGTGGATCTTCTTGCACAGGTCTGCGGGAGACTGAGAAAAAAGAAACACCATTTTAGCATTATACAGCCAGCGGCAAGTCATGTACAGTCTCATCAGTTTAAAGACAGCTCTGGCTTTCAATGCAAGGCCCTGATATATACTTTATAGCAGGGCTACTCAACCCTGGTCCTGGAGGGCCGCTGACTCTCCTGGTTTTTGTTCTAACTGTACACTAAATTGATTAATTGGACCCATTAAGCTTTTAATAAGCACCTAATTGGTCCAAGTAAGTAATTTAGAGTCCAGTTGGAACAAAAACCAGGAGGGACAGCAGCCCTCCAGGAGCAGGGTTAAGTAGCCCTGCTCTATATAGTGTTGCCAAAATTGTGTTAAAAAATAAGGGACAGTTTCCTGGCATCAATTCCTAGTTGATTACTGGTATGCTTACATGCACTGTACTCTGTACATGCAGTCATTTCAGCATGTAACAACTAATAAAATGAGTTTGCCTTTGCCATAGTTTACATTTGCACTACTTTAATAATTTTGTACACTGCCTATTTATATGAAAGGTGAGCCTTTCCCTTGAAGCCCAGCCCAGCCAGTTGGGCTGTGAGCCGATCTTGGACAGAGTGTCTGTCAGCAGTGTGTGGGCGTCTCGCCTCCCGGTGAAAAGCCAAACAGACAAGGACGGCGAGCGCCAGGCAGCAGTGTATCTGTCGGTATCATGTTTCACAAGACAAGACCCCCAGTCATGGGGCAGAGCATGCTCTGACTGAGGGTGTCAGACGAGTTGCTACGCAGACATCCATACAAGTTTTAATTAGCCTGCCCCTAGGACAGCGTGTTTTGTTATTTTAAGACTTTCTGATCAATCAGCTTGAAGGGGAAAAAGCAGGCTGTGTCTCAATGGAAATGTGTATCTGGCTACTGGATCTCGCATTTTCTACTTGCTTCTCCATATTCTTGTTCTCTGTTTAAGTCTGTGATGCAACTGTTAATAAAAAGGAACCCCCGTTGGATTACAGCTTGACTGGGCTCTTGACTAAGGGTTATCTCCAAGGTAATGGTGAGGCTCTGACTATTATACCGGTTTCATGTCCTGTTTTGTGAGTTACACACGTTATAGAAATCATACTAAGTATAATGAAACTAAATATAATGGACTTGGCATTTTAGTGTTTCTGAGGAGTTGCATCAGAAAGTGAATGGGTGGTTTCGGTTCAAAAGAATCGGTAGATTGGTACGTTGGAAGACCGTCTAGCCCTAGCTCCAGCATGTGGCCAAGGCCTCTCTGTAGCAAGATTGCCTTACAGGGACATTTGATTTGCTTTTCCTCTTGGCTAAAGTACTGTTTGATTTAAACAAATAAACAGCAATAAAGAAACAAGCCTCCTACCTCCCTTAGCACAGAAAGCGCTGTAATTAAAAGAAAAACACAGGCTGCTGTAATCTGCAAACAGTCAGCAATTCCTGTCAGCTGCTGAAATTTCCCTGGCACATCCCCGGCCCCTAATAACGACTGAGCCGCCAATTAAAGAGCCCAAATTAAAGACTAATTTGATGCTTCTGTGAAACAAATGAGATTGGGCTGTGGATTTCCTGTTTGCATGGTTGAGGCCAGCTGAATACGAGAAGCATAAAGAGGCTGAACAAATTGCAACAGTGAACTGATTGCAGGCCTTGTGTCAGCATAATAACACTGGATAACGAAGAGAGTAAAGCAGGCTATCCGGCAAAGCAGCTGTGATGTGAAGGATGAAGGGGGCCCATCTACTATTATTATTATTATTATTATTATTATTATTATTATTATTATTATTATTATTATTATTATTATTATTGACTGATCCCATGTTGAACAACCTTGTCAATCTGAATGTAATACTGAAAGTTCAGGCAAAGGGGGATAAATGGAGAGAGTGGTGGAGTAAACGTGTTGGAAAAAGAGAGAAGAGCTAGATGAATTTGGGCAGTAATTCTGGAGAGCAGAGTAGCTTCCGACAGCAGTCACTGGCTCATTCGTCAGCTGCTGTGTGCGTTATAAAATATTTCATAAAATGGATTTTATAAACCGTTTCACAAAATGGTATCTCAATTGCAATTTTACAAATAAGCAATTGTATGTATTGTTTGTATTTAGCTAAATATGGAGTGGATTCTTTGTGCACAGCTTCACATTACACACCTGTCAGATATGCAGTACAAAGCACCAGTGTGTTACCAATGGCTCATACCTCTGAAGCTGTCAGTACCCTTTCATTTCCCCTTCACATTGACAAAGCACTGCCACTGAAGATCATTTTTCTAAGGGCTATGTTGTGGCTCTTTACCTGGGGCCAGTTTTGTGTGTATACACATACAAAAGGATTATAGTTAAGGGACGACATTTGGTCGCTGTAACTTACATTTTCAGTGGTTCCAGTGACTACATGCAGCCCGTCATATGTTGACTTGATGTACATCCCCTACAAGCCAGGGGAGAGAGAGAAGAGAGAAATACTGAAATGCATGACAAAGCAGCCTGAATGAATTGTAATTCAAATACTTAAGGGCATATCCGCTTTATAATTAGGGCTTGAACTTTTCAAATTTTTATTTTAAATTGCTATCAGTGTGCACTCCATACTATTAGTATTTTATGCTGAAAAGAAAATCAGGGCAGCCCTGTTAAACAAGTGAAAATATCAAAAGCAGGTCGACTGCAAGAAAACTAGACGAATGAAAATGCAATTAGGATCAGCGATGCTCAATTAACGTAATCTGTTTGAAATAAAAAAAAAAACTAAACAGAATCATGCTCAGTCAAGATATGAAGTTAAAAGCAAGTGACATTGTTGTGTAATTAATAGCCTTTCTGAGTTTAATTAGGAAAAGGAATTGACTCAAAATAGTTTTAAAGGGACGTCATGTGATCAAAAATAAAACCTGAAATCTTCAAGCCCTATTTATAATATAAACAGTTCCAGCAGGTATGAACAATAATTTGAAAGCAGGTCTATTTAATGGGATGTGCCATTTACATGTTTGTAATATTACATATCTTACCTGTTTAGTATTCTATTAAGTGTGTTCTGTATGAGTCTTGATATTTCTAACTATTCCAGAAAAAAATGCTTCTAAAAATTCCTCAAGGCTGATTGTGGGGAGGCGGGGAAGCATATTACTGTTACACTGTGCACTGAAGCCCACAGGTAAAGTATTGTGCACTAAATCCTGTGCAACATTGAAATGATTCCTAATTACCCACCTCGAGGAGGCTTTCACAAGCAAATGTTGCTGCAATACTTAATAAGCATGGTGGAAGCAGACACAGGACAAAGAATGATAGAGAACAGGGAGTGAACAGGCACTGTAAGAAACGAAATATTAGGACAATGTAGATCAATGTAGACTTGTCTTGAAGCAGAGCGAACTTGTACATTCAGCACTACTGTACATCCGAAGAATAGTTTACACAGCAAGCTCCCAGCAGCGATGCAGCAAACCCACCAGTTATATATTTCTGGAAAGCAATGTTGTCTACTAACTATATCGTGACTCAAAGTTTTGTGATCCCCTCACTGAAATCTTAACCACTGGGACTGATTATAAAGAGACTTGCACATGCAAGTTCATGGGAGTTTTCTTAGCAGTGTTCTCTCCAGATTTGAAGGAGGGCAGCACAGTGTTTCAGAGGGAGGGTACTGTCTGCAGCATGGGCAACACACTGGGGTCAGAGGGAGGCAGGGCCTTTTAGAGCACTATAAAAGATCAATTATACCACTCAAAATAACAAAACAACTGTAAGAACAGAGATTTTTCTTCATTTCTTCAACCAGTGAAGCAGATCATTTCCCCGCAGGTCAAGTGTGATATTATTCCGTTGAAATGTTTGGTTTTAGAACAGCGACAGATTCAAATTACACATCTCATGACTACTAAAGGGTCTGAGTGCAGGAAGAAAGGACAGGAGAGAGCCTTTCTGTGTCAATCTACAGGGAACTACTGTATAATAACAGGGTTATTTAAAGCATGTGGCTCGGTATAACATCACACCTTATTGTACAACATTGTACTGTGTGCGGATATTCATTCAGTGAACTGGAAACATAAAACAGTAAGCAAGCACTTACACAAAAAATGTAAGCGTTTGCTATATTAAAAACAGATTCACAGCCGTAGCCCTGAACAACCTTGGGAACGCCATTTGACTTTTGCTCATATCTATCTGCCCTTCTGGGCAGAACTTCCACAACGGCGAGGAAACAAAATGTTGCATCTCAGCTGGGAAATCATTTTGAAAATAGAAACACACAATCGAAACCTCGGAGCGTCCTTTAGCAAAGATGAATAAAGAGAGCTGTCTGGAAACCAAGGGTAAAGATGATAAACTGCTCTTCCACATGCAGGGTAGCGGGGCCCTAATCATCCGGAAGACCATAATTTCTCAGAGATTTTGACCTTCTAGATAGGAAAGACCTGTTACAGTCCTGGCTGGGTGTATGTGTGTATATGCCCTTGTCGTAGGTAAACAGGGTGGCTGTCTGTATTTCATCTGCACCTCACTGGTGGAATAGTGATTCATTCTAGCTGCTCTGACAGTCCCCTTGCCCAGTCCCCTGGGCTACCAAGCAGTGGTGGTTTGCCAGTTTCAATAAATAACAGCCTTCATTTAATCAATCCCAGACAAGCTCCCATGCAAGAAGGTACGTCACCAGCTGCTACCAAGGTGATCTCGCTCCACCACTCTGACAGGGGCCTGTCCTACTTATCTCCCAGAACACCATAAATCTAAACCCGACAGCCACCTTAAATTTGCCACACCTGTTTCTGAAACACACTGCCTGACCATTCTTTCATAACGAGCCCATTCCGTCTCTACTCTCCATTAAGACCATGTAACACTAGCCAGCTTTCAGGCAACTTGTTAAAAGGGGCAATTTTCACTAAGTAGCTCAAATCTAGATTGTTCAGGTATTGTTGCTTCAGTTAGTCACATGGTGAAAATTGCTTTGAAATGTCATTGACATAAAGTTCAAATAAAAAAAAAAAAAAGTTTCCTTATTCGGAAACCTCCAATAGGAAGAGGGTATTTAAAGCCAGCTGGACCGTACTCACCAGGCCATCACTGGGCATGATGTTGGTGAGATGGACGACCTCCAGGTGAGCAGACTGAGAGACGAGTGAATCGGAGGAGAGGGAGATGATGTGGTCACAGATTCCAGACAGAGTTTTACACTGCGAGGAAGAGTAGAGGGGCTGGGTTAGAGGCACAGAAAGGAAAGAAAGTCATTGGGGTTTAGACAGAAGAGATCTACTTGAATACAGTCTCAGATCATTTCCTTGTTAAAAGGGTATTATCATATTTCATTGCATACATTTTTTATATCCTATTATTAGCACTCTGTCTTTTACTTCTTATTGTCACCATTTTTGCTTAATCCCTTTTGAAGCAATACTGAAAGGGGTCTATGATATTAATATATAAAGTAGGCTGATTAATTTCACTATAAAAAATGGAATCCCCTTAATCCAACTATCCTGCCTGTCATTCAAATTGCGGACAGCTCTCTGGAATAACATAAAACCCTGTTTTACAGAAACCAGTCCCACTTTACTGAGGTTACAGGGGTCATTTCTATGTGATGCTCTAACAAGCCATTTACTGCACTTGCTTTCACTTATAAATTGAGTGGGAGGTCAGACTTAATTTACATCTTACTGAAATTGCTTCTGTCGTAAAATCTGACTAGACCGGGCCAGAATTTCCCAAGATGTTCCTATTCCTTCCCATAAGTTATTTACTGTTCTTATACTGAGTTACACCATGGCAAAACCACAATAATGGAACAATAAAGCACTACGTGTTTCTATACTGGCACAGTATAATATAGCAGTGTAACATAAAATATAGCAACAGAATTGTATCGAATGGGAGTGTAAAGAAGTACTCTCTTTGGTTAGACAGGTTTCGTTATTCTTTCTAATCAAAAGGTTTTGGTTTTGTTAAGATCATGAAACACAGCAGAGTATTCAGCCCGATTCGAACTGATTTCTAGCCCCTCGGCACAGCTTGTGTGTAGACATCTTCAAGTCGGGCTTCATAAAAATACTGCCTGTTAATACAGTACATTAAGAAGATATTCTACTTTATGATGTTCATCCCTCGGCACTAAGACATTGGTTTGGATAAAACTCTAGCGACTGATCTTATGCTGATTGTGCACAGATCTACATATATATATATTAGTTTATGTAGTGATTATATAAAGTCTACAAATTATATATAATTTGTAGATTGTATATAATCACTATAATAAACTCTGAAAATATGCCTTCAACTATTATATTAAGTCCAATTTTACAGACACTTCTTTCCATGAAGGAATCAGACACCAATGACATTTTTTTTTTTAAATACTGGAAATACATTTCAGCTGGAGAGGCTCTAATAACAAGATTAATCGTTGGCTGTTATGAAATCAAGAACTATGTTGCTCATCTATAGGGAATGACAAGCAGACTGGAGGCTTGTGACGTGTGAATGCATCAATCACTATACACAATAGCTAAGGAACTCTGTGCACGAGTGAGCAAGCTGGATCGACAACAGCACGAGGGTGTAGTGCTTCATTAGTTCAACTATTCTAAATAATAAGAAGGCTGCACCCTCTAATAGCAATAGCACATCATATAAATGTCAATTATTTTCTACATGTTTCGTCATGCTTGTGACACTGTGCAAACACAGGTCCTACATAAGGTCATGTACATCAGGGGGTATCAGTAGTACCCTTTGGAGTTACAGCAGCAAAGCTCTGCTAAAAACCTTGTTCTCTTAACCTTCTCAAAATGATTGACAGTAACACCCATTGTGTTTATTTCTAGTACACTTTGCAGGTTTTGTTAAGTTCAGTGGATAATATCATAAAAATGTTGATAATCTGAAATGTTTTCAGAAATCACACATACGCTAATACAAGAAAAAGGTCTTCATTTATAACAGAACAATCTTTTTAAAAAGAAATGCCTTTCTCTCTAGAGATTAGTAGATAATCGGTAATAACAGGACTGTATTTATTTCATTTGTGAGTCTCAGATTTTCTAAAGGAAAGTATTAAACACACACATACTCTACATGTGCACACCTGCACACACACACACACACACACACACAGTCATCTGACAGCTGAAGGCAGTCACCCCGAGGGATGGAGAAGCAGCAGCGAGGTTTTGCATTATTGAACACCAACTGCCAACAGAAGAGCTTAAAGGCGCTGTTTTTAAGAAATATGTGGACTCGCTCTAATAAATAACCCATTCGCCCATTCGATATGCTTCCGAGAACGAGCTGCGCGGCTCTATGTTATGGAGATGGAGCTGGATTCTCTGAAAAGCAAAAGGTGCCTGCACTGGCATTCAACACACTCTCAATCCTGCACTTTCAGTCCAATGTCTTGTTTGTGCAGTTCAAACCGTGGTTGTAATGTATGTGTACACGGCAACACAATTCCCTTTTCACTGAAATCATATTTTATTTATATCTCTATATAGAGACCATATCCTCTGTGAGGTTAAATGCTACCCTGCATGAATTCCAAACACCCTATGTTAATATTTATTTATAGAAGAAATCAAGTGACCCCAGAAAGAACATTTTCAAGACACACACACACACACACACACACACACACACACACACACACACACACACACAAGCTTAAACACACACCTGGACACATATAAAGACTTGTGTAAACACATGGTGTATTTCTTTGTGAACAACAATATGTGGTTCCAGTCAAGCTTGACACACAGGACCATACCTATGACCAGTGAGTAATTTGAAAAAAATCATACTGTTATGATATAAAACAGACAACTTCTGAGCTGTTTTTTTTTTTGTTTGTTTTAAACGGTGCTGATTGGATTTTGATTATTAAACTGGGTCGTGTTTCAATGTTATTTTGTAGCTGGAGCCTTTTTGAAGAAGATGTCACGTATGTATGTGCTCCTGTTTTTCGGGTCCTCATTCATAGTGAAGCCTTTTGCACTGATACTGCCTGTTGGACTGTGCCTTGGTCTGTCACACTCTGTGAACACAAAAAAGACCTTTCAGATTGCATTTTGATGACATAGAGGACAGACAGGAACTTACCACGTGGAGGATCTTGTTTTCTGTTTCATACACAGTGCAATCCTAAAAGAAACAAGAGTATTTTAGTTATTCATTTTAAATTCAGGATACGCCTGTATGTGCTTGGTGGGGCAGTGGTAACAATCATTAGGACACACTTTCAAAGAAACATGCAACGCAGATTAATGGTCAGCTGAAAATGAACTACAGATTCACTGTAAGAGCCAACAACTGAGTAAAGGGATGCAACGATGGCCCTAGCATAGTCTTCTTCATAGAGCATTCATTCAAGATTTATTTCATACATGTATTCAAACTGGATTATTCCTTTTGATGCCAAAAGGATTCTTTTAACATTCAAAATGATTGCCAGACAGGGAAGGGAAAAATGCAGGTTAGCTTGAATTAATGTTAAATGAATGCATTTATAATATCCAGAAGATTCTTCAACTTCTGCTTGAAATGACTGATTATGAAAGTCAAATTGTAACCGTATTGCATTGTATTACTAGGACAAGTTCTTAAGAAATTTGAAATATACAATTAATAATAATAATAATAATAATAATAATAATAATAATAATAATAATAATAATAATAATAATAATAGTAATAATAATAATAATCTTCCTTATGGAATTGTTCAATGACTAAAGAATGCCTATGCATGCTGCACTTTTTTCCAGGGCAAAAAAGTAAACCAACCAGCAGGGCATGCAACTGCAAGTCTTTTCTCTTTATCGGTGGTGCTGCATTTATTGATGTGCATTTGTCTGCATTTTCATGAGAGAACTATCTGCTGTGTTGCCCTTTTGATTTCTACTGTGACTGTCTTCCACTCCAAATCCCCTCTCTTGTTGTCAGTGAGTGGATCTGTCTAGTTTGAGGACACTATTTAACCTCATTTCCAATACAGAACATTTCCCATGTGCCCGCTCCCACAATAAATGATGACAGCATGTTCCAAGAAATGAGATGTTTTAACATCGTCTCTCCAATGTGAATCTGTAATAATGCATAATTAAATAGTTCATTTAGTAGTGTGTTTGTCTTTGGAGTGAGGAAACTGGTTTCTAAATGGCTGCTCTTTTATGTAATAAATGTACAGAGCAGGAGTCTCTTTCTTTATAATGCTTTGCCAGATTAGCTGAGGAAGTCACCCACTGCAAAGGCACAAAAAGGAATTCCCATGTTGTTTGTTACCGTGGCAAGAGGTTCTCCAGGTGGTGTGAGTTTTCATTTTCTAAGCAATACCTTTTCGATATTATTGCTAGCTGTGCATTATCTTGCCCTAACTAAGGAGGGGCTTCAGAGAGGAATGTAACTCCCTGCTAGTGGTTAATGATTTCAGATCATCAAAGGCGTCTAGTGTTTGGCTCCTCTGGTTTCATGTCTGTGTAAAGAGAAGAACAGCTAGCACTGGTGCTCAGGTAGGATGTAAAAAAAAAAAAAATGTGTTGTGCCTTAGGCCATGATATGCAAGGCTGCTGAATGAAAATACTTTTCTGTTGTAGCCAAATTCTTTTCTGGATGAATGTGAAGCAACATCAAAGCTTTTTGTGTTATCAAAATAATTGAGCATGAAGGTGCAACATAAAGGCACATCATACATTCTCCATTCCCTTTGCAGATTTCACTCTGCAAACCGCAGCATTGCTTTGTTATTACAAAAGAAAGTGCCACTTGCTACAAGCTTAGACCCTGTATCCTGTCTTCATGTGGGAGTATGTCGCAGGCTGTAATCTCTCCGGTACCAGTGCTGTACAGCAGGTGACCCAGCACGCTGAATTGTAGTAATGTGAGGTACCCATCATATAACTTATACTTTGTAAACCTTACAAAACATTTGAACTGTATTTTACTGAAAGCAGATTTTTTTTGTGTCCATCTTTCTTTCTTGTAATTAATTCAATTGTCTTTCATATATTTTCTTTATATTTTTTGTGTAGCTTTATTAAATGTACTAAAATATACAGAACCCTGAGAACACACACACACACACACACACACACACACACACACACACACACACACACACACACACACACAAATAACTAAACAAATAACAATATTAATGAATCTACCACAAATAATACTACTACTAATGATAAGAATAATTATTTGAATGCTGCAGTTAATTTTGCTTGGTATTAATAGTATGTAACTGATATGCAAACATGCATATATTGAAGTTCAGTTACATAGAAAATGTAACTTTAATATATCATATGAAAATGTCAAGATATCATTATTAAAATATTATGTCTTAAATATTTGTTGCAGATTCATAAACATATTCAATAGAATATGAAAACAAAATTGCAATGGCAGTCTGATGGGTGATACACACCGGCACCACTATTGCATAAGCGTTGACTATTTATTACCATGTAAATGGCTAATTCCATATTAAATAGATATTTATGCCACAGAAAATCAAGTATTACTCTTTAAATACCTCCAATGCTGTCTTCATTATCCACACTCCCTTAAGAAGGTGTGCTCAATATAGCGAAGCTGTAGCTCTTTGGAGCACAGAGAATTTATTCAGATGAATCCCTTTTAATCTGACAGTAACTGCACCAGGTTTCATTGTTCGTTTTCTTTTACAACAACAGGCATTTGAGAAACTGGCAGTTGCCTTACTGGTTGCCTGTAGCCAATCTGGGGACCATTGTTTCTAATCATTCTGTTGTTCACACATTAAAATCATTCTGCAAAGTAGAACTCAGTTTGTACAACTACAGCTCTGATGAAAAAGGGCAACATTTTATATTATTATTGTAACAATGTGTTTTTTTTTTAATCAATAGGAATATTGTGGCTGTCAGGGACCTAGGGAACTAAAGACTGGCAACCTGTTAGCGACCTGTAAAGTCCATGTTTAAACTCTCTACTGAATATCAATAAAACATCAGTCTCCAGTGATCACTTACAGTGTGATTTCACTGTGTGGCAGATGACTCATCGGACAAATAAACTGAAGGCTTACACCTACCTGTTGCACTATTGTTGTTAGTTCCAGGCACAGTTGAACAATATGGTTTTTCAGCACTGAATACTCTGTCACGCTTACAAAAGGAGACCTGACAGAGAGAAACAAATGGCTTTTTAGATGACCCCATCCATTGCTGTTTCAACAAGAGATGCATTATATACCATCCTTAATGTCTCTAATGGTCTAATTAATCTAAGTGGGCATGTTAAAATTATCAGTCATCCATCCCCTAGTCAACTCTTTTTGACTAACTTTGTCAAACTGAACAGCACTGTAATGTCCCTACTTCTTTTCAGTCCTCATCTCTACACTATGTACTGCCTGCCAGTTCCTAAGAAACACTGCTTACCAGCCCCACTGCTCTCACCAACAAGCCACATTGAGCCATATTTCCAAAGCTTTTCCTCCATTCTTTACTTAACTCCTATTTTCTTTTTTAAAAGAGGAAGAATCATGTTAACAAAAATTGTCAAATTGACAGGCGTTTTTTAAGATTTCATTAAAGACTGGAGTAAACGCTTTGAAAATATGGCCCAGTATATCCTAGTCCTTTACTTTAATTCATAGATCACACAACCACCCAGCCCTGGGCTCTAACCACTAGGCCACACTGAATCCCTGTACCTCGGCTCTAACCACTAGGTCATGCTGTCTCCCAGCCCGCTATTCTGTCTCCCAGTCAGCTATGCTGCCTCCCATTGCTTAGCTGTAACCACAAGGTCGCATTGCTTCTTAGGCCTTAGCTTTCACCACAAGGCAACATTAGGGCCTCCAACTCCTGACCTCCAACCTCTAGGTCCCCCTGCCCTTGTCTACCACTAGCCCCCTCCACCACTGCTGTGCTCTGGGCTTACCTGTCCAGCCAGGCCAGGAGGTTCTTGGCAGCACCGATGAGGTCGACCACGGAAGTCAAGAAGTCGTTGGGTAGCCGTCGAGAGGCCCTGCCGTCATAGTGTCCGCTCCTCCGCCGGCCAGCAATGAAGTTCTGTAGGTTCTTGGCCGAGGCATTGAGCTTGTGGGAGAGTGTTCGCAGGTTCTCTGTCTCAAGGCCATAATTCTAAAATAGAAAGATAGGGTACATGTTGAGACAAACATATTGTTGAGCACATTTCTTATTTCTTTAAAACTGACTCCAGTTTGGCTTTGTATATTTTTAGCAGTTTGCTAAGCCGCATAACATGTTGCGAACTCAAGTGAATCTTCATTTCACCAGTTTTTACTGTTATGGTAACATCCACCCATTCTGCTTTTCAAAAACAAAATGCACAGCAACACTTTGTCCCCTGCATGCACACAATAACATTACCAGTGGATTCATAAATAACACAAAGGATTACACTTGATACTCACTGATAGACTAGTGCATCATAAACATTAAAATATTAAACATAAAAACTTTTGAAAAATTGCAATGGAATATCTAAAAAGTGAATATTTACCTTGACGTAATTAGTGCTATAATGCTGCTTGAGAAGCTGATGAGAATAGGAGAGCATGCATGTGCAAGTCTTATACAAATCTTTTAGCTAATTCTTTGCATAGCTGAAAACAATCCCAAATCACTGGATTATATTGGCTCTCTGGCTAATCTTGCAAGCAGTCAGAAGGTGCTTTGTTCAGTGCTAACAGAAGGGTCTCATTTTGCCTTTCCCTTCACAGGTCCCCAGTCTGATTCCAGCTCATGATCGAACGTCACTTCCATCTGCTGGCTGTTGGGTGCCCTGCATGAAACGAGGTCTCAGTCCACTTTCTGCTGGACAGCTGGCCACATCACACAACCACCAGCGCTCCAATTAGCACTCATTTGCCCCTCTGCAGGCAGTCTAGTCTCTAGACTGTCACTCTTTCAGAAAGACAAAGGACTGGCTGCACCTGTGCCCTCCACATTGCTTTAAAATATTACTTTTTACAGTTTCAAAAAAACCTTTGTGTTACGTCAGCTTAAAAACAACAATGCCCAAAGAGTTGTCCCTTCTGAATGTCAACCATGGCACAAAAGCTTGTACAGCAACACCCTTAGAAATGACGTGGTTACGTTTTTCAGAAACTGAAGGATGCCTCATGCTACAACCCAGTAACTAAGTAGTGATGTGAAGGTCCACCCACTGACGTTTAAGGTTGCTTAGAAACAAACCAGGGGTGCTTGAGAGAAGGCAGCTGTGCGTGAAAAACTCTCAAGCTGGGTGGACCTCGAGGCCAGTCCACTAGTCAGTGACACACTTTATTCAGGTTCAGGGAATAAGCCTCTTAAAATCCACTGGTACTCTGCTAGGATCCCAATGGGTTATTGAAGCATCAAACCAAACACTGAGACCGAAGGAGCTAACCATAGTCTCTCTATTAACACCCCAGGGCTACAGAGTATTAATAAAAAGGCCCTGTCCCTTCACACTGAGCAGACTGTCAGAACAGCCCTGCCTAAATGATTGCTATCTCACTCTGAATCAGACAGCACCTCCAGTCTCATCGCCGTGACATCGACTGATTCCTACTGACACCTACCACGGTAGCTGAAGTTATTTCCCCCCATGCCTCAGTGTTTCTATTTGTGTGCATTTCATCTTTGTTAGCTGACAGCTAATGTTTCAGTGCTGTTACCCACCCATTTGTTTTTTAATTTGCTTTAGTGAGACCTGTTTATAGCACTTTAGGCCTTTCAAAAATCAAGTATTTGCTAAGCCAATGAAATAGCATTCTCATATGTTCAACATCGTGATAAGGCTGTTAAAGGAAACTTTACCTGATAAACTACATAACAAAAATGCTACAACAGTAAGCAGCTCCTTAAAGACTGTATATAATAAGTATATTGTACATTTAAAGAGTATATAATATATATTATATATATATATATTATATAGTAAATATATAATATTATATATATATCTATAAATATATACACACACGTTGCAAGGTGGCTCATAGGAAACATCCATTAAATAAACAACTAGCCATATACAGCATGCATAAATGCAAAGAAGTAATCATGTTTTTTCTTATGTGCATGGTGTTTATGTATTTGTTGTAATGATTTCAGACTTCATGTGCTCTTAAAAGCTTCAAAATGGCAGGTTTTTTTCCCCTTGTTGGAGACCCCAGTGGTACAATGGGAGATTTATAACCTAGCTTAATGGGGCATAAAATGCAACTGAAAGTAGGAGTCGCACAAAACTGGGAGCAACAAGTGTGTGTTGATTTATCGCCTGTCAGCACAGTTAGCAGGGAGCACACCATTTACAAATTCAAACAGGCAGTCCATATGATATTGTAAAGTGTCACTAAAAACACAGTTCTGTGATTATTGTGATACTGACTTTGATTCTAATATGAATATTGTGTATATGCCCTATTGTTTAAATGAGAAGTTGGGTATTCCTCTTAAACTAACAGTCACACCTGAATTTTCAATAGTTGGGTATATGGGCTTTATGCTGACGTGGCGTCTTATACACTTTCTGTTTACAGAGATGAAATGAGGGAACTGCCTTTAGTCACAACCACCAGCCTTTCCTAGAGGTTACCATGGAAACAGAAGCAGCCTCCAAAGCTCTCTGTGCAGACCCTGGTTTAGAGCAGTGCAGGCTGGGAGAAGGCCAACAGGAACCATAGACCAATCCCTCTGACCTTGGGTCTCAAAACACTTTTCTTTTTTTTTGGAGGGGGGGGATGAAGTCAGTGGTGCCTGGAGATTTTTTTTCCCCTATTACTTTGTTGCCTAATCAAATTAATCCGAAGCAATTATATAGCCAAGATAAATTCTTTGGTTGATCCGCTTCTGTTCAGTTCTCTTGCCTGTTTATCTTGTTGCCATGGTAACCCTGAGCTGCAGCGTAAGAATGATGTGGACGTCAATAACTTATTTCAGAAAACAAACAAATACAGCACAAATTATACTATATCTAGATATTCTCTTGTAAACCAGCTTTTTTTGGAGGGGTGTACTTCTGTCCTCTGGGATTCAGTAACTCAGCCCTGTGTTAATGTTGAGTGAAAAGGGTTGTGCTATTTGTAGCCATTGTTTAGATCAGTTATAAAATCCCATGTGTGTGTAAGGTCTCATATCTGAAAGATCTTTAGTTAAATAATTAAAATAGTATGTCTCTAGTGGTTTTAAATCATTTTACAGGCATAAATACACTAAAAGGACTTTTGGTATTCAGACATTTGAACTAAAACCCTCCATGTCATTTTGAAGTATCATCAGATAATATCTATGATTTCAGATGCTCTTAACTGATGGATTAGCAAAGCCCTGCTTCAAGGTACTGTGCACTTTAATGGTCAAATAGGTTTATCTATGGTCTTCCCTGCTGTATCTGTAGTCTATGGCAATGTAAATTCTGCACAGGGTCTGCCCATGATCAAAGATAACACTATAACACAAGGTTTGCTAATGGTGGTCAATCATGGTAAAGAAACATGGTCTTTCCGTGGGATGACCATGGTTATAGACCCTTATACCACATGGGTGGGTGTGTCAGGGTTGGGGCCCTGCACGGGTATATAGTTTGTTCTCGTCGTGTGAATTAAAGGGTCAGAGGCTCCGCCTGGCACACGCTGTATTTGGTTGTGGGGAAAATCAATTGGTGATTGGCCAGCTGCGGACCCCTAACCAGCAGGTGGGTGTGTCCCGGTGGAGGGTGTCACAATAAAAGGGAACCGCTGACACACATCAATGCAACAAGCCAAGGATGACTGGCCACACTACCCCAGTTGTAAAGACACTAAAAACCTTTGACCACCCTAACTGGAATTGGGATCAGGTTTGTATTATTATCCGGATAACCCACACCCCCTATCACAGTGGATAGTAGGGCTCCAGACACACAACACCCCACAATATCCTGCTTTACACACATTTATGCACAGATATAATAATGAGTCCCTCTGCAGCTTCTCTGATATCAGCTGCTATGGCATTTGCAAGCAACTTTTAATGGATCAAAATGGAAACATTACATTTTACACATTTAAAAACAAAGCTGCTGATCCAAATGTGGTGGAAAGCATAATATGACATGGAATTAATGAAACAAATGGCTAGCAGAGTATGCCATCCCTGGGATCACCTTTGCTCAAGTTTTAGGCTTGATTACATCATGTTTATAAATTACAGCTGTACATTGCAACCATACAGTTTACCCTTATGACTACTCCAGACTCCAATCGACTACCGGCTGGAGATTAAGGCAATGAAAAAGAGCAATGTGACCTCATACAGTTTCTGTCAGACTAAGATGCATTCATTTTAATACTTTCTGTGTATGCCCCAAAGAGCTACAGCTTCCCAACACTTCAGTATGTTGTTCACACCTGCTGAAGACAGTGTTGGAGGTATTTAAAAAGCAAATATCCATGGCATAATTAAGAATTTAATTTATATGCAATTGATCGATTTTCTGAAGTTTAGTTACATGTTAATTATATATGTAACAAGTCGTGCATGTTTGAATCCACCATTTGATGGCCATCGCAATTTGTGCTTATATTCAATAGTGATTTTTTTTTTTTTTTAACTTGTACAGTAGTTTCCTGCTCCAATAATTTTTTATAAATAAAAAGGCAGCTAGTCATGAAGTTTTGCATATTGCATATCTTTTAGCTGTTTATTAACATGCAACATGCAACTGTTCTTCAAAAATTTGGTAAATATCACCCAAAATGCATTGCTATCGATTCTTATATTGTCCTGTACAGAGTGGAGTATACAGTACATGTCAGGTACTCGTCAGTGAGCTTGTAATAGGGGGAGCATGTGCACACTTAACAGACCAAGTGCATCGTTATAACTGCTTAATCAGGGAATCAGAACTCGAGGAGATCCATCGTTCTGTGTCTCTGTAAAGTGCTTCCCCCGACTCTATGTGTGTGTTAATCCAGGCAATGTGCAGTGCAGAGATAGAGTCCCAGCTGCACAGTTCATTCTAGGAGGCTTTAATCTGCCGTCAAGAGCTGGGAAACCAAATTGCAGAATTCCAAATCAATTATCATTCCATCTCAGGGGGAGTAAAAGAACAATAGCATGAAACAAGGTTGTCTAATTGTCTTTTGAAAAAAAAAAAGTACCACTGTCATTCATCAGTGGACTTGTTGGATGATTTGTTCATTAAAATCTTTAACTCAGACAGTGATACCAAGATTTTAAATGAACAGGGGTCAATCCCCAGAGTCACCAGAGATGTAGGAGATTTGATTTTGTATTTAAAGAACAGTTTTGTTTTGGGTTTAAGTATTGAAAAGTGTACTGATTGTTTATTTGATTGTAATAAGCAGGGTTAAAATGATGGGTAAGGCAATGTCACGAAGACAGCTGTAGTGGGTGACGTCAGACCTGAAACCAGGAACCAGGAAATAAACAACAGAGAGGTGGAGTTTGGTGAAGCTGAGCGATTGGTTTTGCTCAGCATTTAATAATGAAACAGACAGAAAATAAAAGGTTGTAAAGTCAAACAAAACACAGGACATGGCACTTTCGCCAAAATAAAGAGACAAACAAAACGGACTACACAGACAAACATGGTGAGATGATGTTTAACTATTCTTCTTCTTCTTATTATTACATCTGTCTCCAATCCCCCACTTCTCCACTCACCGAACACACAACCCTGAGTGAGTGAAAACATACTGCTTTTATGCAGCTGTACTGAGACTCAATTGCTAATCAATCATTCAGTTGGAGTCGCAGTACAACTGCACGTGAATTAATAAAGTGCAATTCCCCGTGCTCGCATATTATTACATTTTACCTGCACGTGAAGTGCTGTGCAATCCTCGTGCCTAAATACAAATATACATTTTAAACAACTTGTGTTCCACAGACCCATTTATATCCCATGTACCAATGACTATACCCCAACATTAACACACAACACGCAACATATAACACTGAAATACATACAGGGGCGGGCAAAATTGCCACAGGCAGGTTACAGAAAACCAAAAAAGAAATGTTTTTTGGTCGCTACTGTATAAAGTACATTCTTGGTCATAAATAAAAAAAACAAACATTTGCTCCAGTACCAGCTGCTATAATGAGTGGTTTCCCAGGCTTCCACAAACCGGCTTAAGAAGGTGGCAGTGAAGGATTGTACAAATCTCATAGGAGTGGCTGTCTGTGTAGGGTTTTGGGATGTGTTCACTTGGGCTGTACCCCGGATTGTTCAGGTCACAATAGAAGTGCTGAGAGAGATCTTCATTGTCTCTGGCTCCTACTTTGTGTTCAGCTAGAGCTCAATGCAGACTCTCTCGTCTGGCTCTGCCGACAAGGGCTGCTGTCTGCAACACAGCAATTGGTCATGTCAGCGCCTCTGCTGGAATGACATTATGCTTTCACAGCTCTGAAACGCTCCATGCAAAGCCATAAAAGATTTGTTAATGGCCATCATGAACCACAGAAGCAATCGAAATTACATCGTGGACCTGAAGATGAGTGCGCAAGAGAAGCAATCCACTTCAAGGGGGTCTTTAGTGTGGGGTTATAAAATTATGAATTTGACCACATTATGTTTTCTCATAATGTAATAATATGTTTATAAACCTTTTCAGGTCCTGAGGCAGCAAAGAAGCTCCAAACCATCACACTCCCACCACCATGCTTGACGGCTGGGATGAGGTTCTTCTATTTGAACGCAGTGTTTGGTTTCTCATTAAGGCCAAAAAGTTCTACCTTTGACTCATCTGTCCAGAGAACATTGTTTCAGAAGTCTTGTGGATCATCTATGTGCTCTTTGGCTAACTTCAGACAGTGGATTGTTGGAGCCCCAAATCCTTAATAATGGAATTATTGATTGTCTATTACCCTGGTCACACCCTACAAAAAAAGACTAGTGTTTGTTTGGAAGTGGACAGTGTGTAAGAGTAAGTATGAGTAAGTAAGAGTAAGTACACGGATAGCGGTGCTTGGGTGCTATTTGGTTTGGTTTTGAAGAGTTTTTAGTGGTTATTTTGACCTTTTGATTTGTTCCTGTGTTTGTTTTGTTTTAAAAGTGTGCAAAAGCGCTAAAATTGCAATACTGACTGGGTGTTTGCTATTTCTGCTGCTGGCCAGCCTTGACCACCAGTCACATTATAGATATAGATATAGATATAGATATAGATATAGATATATAGATATAGATATAGATAGATAGATAGATAAATAGATAGATGGATAGACATTTAATGATGTTACTTCAACTAATACGAACATTGTGGTTTTTGCCACCAACTACATTTCAAGCTAGTAGTGAATCAGAGCCCTATAGGGTGTGTGTTACTATGTGTGCAAGCATCAAACACAGAAAAACATCAGTCAAAAGAAAAGCTATATTATACCATAGCTTGCCAAGTTCCCACAGCAAAACAGCTTTTGAGTGCGATTCTCGACAGACAAGAATATTAAGAAATGATAAGGACTAAAACCTAGATCCAACCCCGAATAATCTCCCTACAAGAGGAATGGCTGTCCTTGTACACTGGTAGACAAAATGAGAAAGAGAAGAAAAACAAACTAGATGAAGCCAATCTGTTCTACACCTGAAGTATCACTGCCACAAGCACTGAGGTCACCTTTATAATTAAGCCCCTGTAACAGAATCGACCCATCTCCTGCCATCTCGCTGGCACTCACATGCATCAGCTGGCATTGAGCTGAATGCGGGGAGATAAATCCTTCAGCAGTGCCACTACCATTTAACCCATTGCTGATCACAGGAAGCACGGAGGATAGGTACAGACAAGGCAGTTCAATTCAAATGTCTTCCTTATAAATTGCTGCCACACACACGCAACGTGCAGAGAGAGAATGCAGCAAATTCAGACTGTTCATCTGCAAAGTGTAGTTTAACTAATTGATTCTGAAATGTGTTTTTAATGGAACAAAATGGAGATGTCTGCTCTGAGCTGAATACAACAGAATCTAGTGTTGTTATAGTCAAGTTAGTCTATATATCTTGAAAAGAATGTGTACGACTATTAGTGGCACACAATCAAGTTTCTAAAAATGATACACACCAATAGGGTAATGTAAGTTTAACCTTCCTGTCTAGACCCAGTACTGGGAGTTGACAGTACAACTATACACCACAATCAACCAACCCTTCTTGAGAGCTTCTGATGTCTCTTTAGCCACCTGCTGGGCAACAGATACATTGCAGTTGCAGTCCACATTAGTTCTACCCACCAAGTGCACAATAAACATATTATAGCTACGCTAAACAATATCATACATCACACAAAAAAACCAAGGAGCCTCTTCCTTGGGCCTGATTCAGGGAATGACAGATTTGAGCAGACAGCTCAGGGAATGGTTTTCAATCTGGAAATTGTATTTAATGATTAGGCCACACTTCTTCCCAGTCTTCAGGTCCTAACCACAATGCCACATGCCTCCTAGTACCTCAGCTCTTACCACTAGGCCACTCCATCTCTAAGTCTTGCTGCCTTAAAACAGACAATGCTGGGTTGGTCTTGGAATTCTACAATACAGGCTGCAGCTACTGTTGCTCATCTGAAACTCATTGCGCTGCCCAGCTCCCCATGTTTCAGCTCGGAGTGTTTAATTAGTATCTGAGAGGCCGTCTTCAGAAGACCACAGAAAAACACACAACTACTTCATCCTTAACAGCCCCTTAATGGAAAAACAACTTCAGACCTCCATTCGCAACCAGATGGTCACAATTCTGTGTCTAGTCTGACAATCAATTACTCAGAGAACGCAAAGCTGCCGTTCATCACTGCCTGGGTTAAACCTCACAAAAGACTCTCCGCTCCATTCCACACTGACCAATCAATAACCCATCTGCAGAGCGCTGTCAATTCTTTTGGATTTTGTTTCCTCGCACACTGTCATATCAGCCCCTTGTTCGCTGCTGTTTTTTTTTTTTTTTTTTTTTAATCACAATTACAAACCAGGGAGGAAGCCATTACTTTGACAATATTTAAACTGTCCTATGAAAACTGATACTCCCTGTCCTCTGACACCAAAAGATTTCTGTGCAGTTTCATACTAAGGTTACAGCTCTGAAGACAGGAAAGCTCAACCAAGATACCCAGATGTCTAGGATACAGACTCATCACGGAAACCAGGTGACACTTGCCTAATATATAAGACCTTGGCTAGTTAGCTAGTGGGAAAGTGACTGCTAAATGGGTTGAAGCAGAGATTTATCAGGGGGTTTTAGAGGGAGTTTATAGGGAATAGTGGGCGTTTGGCTTGTTGTTCGCTTCTGTATCTCAGTCTGCATCTGGAAAATCAATGGTCACTGTTACTGTCATGCATCTTTAAGAACAGCGACAAAGGTCCCAGAAGACTACTGATTGCTCCACGTGTGGTTGGAAGCTGCTGGCTTCAGAGCATTGTGACGTCGGTTTGATAATCAATAAACACGATTACCCAAACACTGAGTACAGGTACTGGCAGTGAGCAAACTGTATCAATTAGTAGGCTGGGGGTGATTTTTGTATCACTTTTTTAGAAGCATCCACTTCATAATAAAGTGTAATTTCCAGGGCAGCTTACATAGCTCCACCCACAGCAGCATTAACGTTTTAGAAAATATATTTTAAGAATGACTATTAATTGTAAACATTATGACAACTCCATAAGAAGGTGCAAGCAAATGGCTTTTGGTGATTCCATTTTCCCATGGTCCAAGACACTACGTGCACAATTGATACCAGTGCCCCCACCAGCCATTCCCTGCTGCTGCCAAGCACTCCACTTGTCTACAGTGTATTCTGTTCATGGGCACTGCCTCCACACTGATCAAACCCAGGAAGGCTGGCTCTAAAGCCAGAGGGTTAATTTGCAAGGAATGCATTTCAATATTAAGCTGGTGAAGAAATGGATTGCTATGCTACAGCAAGACAGTCAGTGAGAGAGAGAGAGAGAGAGAGAGAGAGAGAGAGAGAGAGAGAGAGAGAGAGAGAGAGAGAGAGAGAGAGAGAGAGACTAACCCAGCATCCCCCTCCCTCCCTAACTTAATTTACACTTCAAAAGCACCTTTAATAAATGGGCCCCTAACCACATAAAATGCGATTTACTTTTCTCAGCCTTGTTTGTTATTGATATTGCACTGTGAAACAACAGAGGATTGTGCTGCTCCAATTCCATTAGCAGGCTGATGCAGAGACAGCGAAGGAGAGAGGAAGTGCTTTTGAAGATGTGTGAGGAAGAGAGCTCTTAAGGATAGGACCAGGATTTCCAAGGGACCAGACTCGTGTTAGAAAGGCAGTAGAGGCTGATAACTAGGCTAACAGTGGCAGAGAGGCTGAGTGGAACAAGTGATAGACTAGTAAACTGATACTGGAGGTGTTTAGAAAGGACCAGAGGTTGACTTTACATGCTACTCATGACTTCCCTGGAACAGGCAGCAAAACTACAGACCTAATATTGTACTGTATGCTTCTCATTCTGAGCACACACCCTGGTACTAATTTTCAGAAAAGAGGCAAAATAGAACAAAAAAACATCTTGCAACACTGCCTGGTTTAACCCTATAAAAAAATACTAAAGCCGCGTAAAAAAAAAAACCCAAAATAAAAATAAAAATAACTTTTATTTTCTGTAGTATACACAATGTTTTGGAAAAACCTGGTGTATAATATATATATATATATATATATATATATATATATATATATATATATATATATATATATATATATATTTGTACAAGTGTAAAATATAATTCCTTGGATTCTATGTACACTTGAATAGTTTGTTACTCTGTTATCTTATTTATCAGAAAGCAACGCTTGCAGACTGTTTAATTTCTTATCCTGGAAACACCAATAACACTGCTATTTTCAACACAGGATATTTAAAAAAAAAAAACTAAAATATGTTAAAAACTAAAAGAGCATGCACAAAATTATTCACTTCAGTATCTAGGACATTGCTGAACAAATCCCTATTAATAGATTGCAAGTGTTCATCAAATCAACACCTGCACAGAACAGCGATCTAGCTAAAAGGCTGATCACCAGAAATGTCCTTATTATTAATGTGCACCACTCTCTGTATTTCATCTATTCCACTGGTCATTAATAGAAGCAGTCTGACCTTGTTGGCCCACAGAATCGTTCTGTATGGTGTAATCCAAAATATGAATATGGTACTTTAAGGTTTATTAAACTTCATCCAAACAAATACTGTAACTTAGTTACTTATTATTTTTCAGTTTGAAAATATAATCTATATGGGTAACAAATATACAGCTACATTTTAAATCTGCCTTATCTACAAAATTAGCCTAAGCTAAAATTAACGGGGGTGAGAATTAGCCCGGGCTCAAATTGCCAGGGTGAGCATTACGCTGTGACACCAGCAGAAAGTGGCAGAAGAAAAACTACTTGTCTGTTCCATGTGCAGGCATGGGGAAAAATCAAACCATTTTAACATAATGCTACGTCCTTATTTTGAGTTTCGTTTTCTGTAGCCTACAGTTGTGTCTAATGCATTATTACAGTGTTTTGTGCACAGCAGGCATTTACTGGCCAGTATAACGATGTAAATGGTAAAATTGATTGGCCGAGGATGTTTCCAGTTTTGGAGGATTTTTGTGAGCAGCTCTTCGTATTATCTTGATTCATTTTGGAGTTTGCACTCTTGTTCAATAATATAAAATGTATTATTCTTTACTATTAATGGATTGCATATTAAAGTACAACAGTCACACAAGCTTGTTTTTATATTTGATTTCTGTGTGTGAATTTTATTTAAATGTAAAAAAAAAAATGTTTGGAATTCAAATTGTACAATGAATGTTCTCTTATATAATTGTTTTTGTTATCTTGATATGCATCAACAATTTTGCTTCCACAGGCTTACATAGTATTAAGCATTTTACAATGCATTTGTAATAAATTATTTGCAATATTGTTGTTTTTTTTGCAACCTTCAAGGTGATGCAAGAACAGTGGAAATATTCGTCTCTGGAAAAAAGGCAGGAGCGTTTCACAGCTCTTACATCATACACAGCCAAAATGTTAGTACGAATTAAATATGGCCTTAGAACTGAACATATCTGCAAGTTGCTTATAAGCACAAATTATTGCCATCCGTTAATTATTATTATTAGTAGTAGTATTAATGTCCAATCTTTAATCTATAACTGATTTAAAAGCCATTTGAAATCCCTCCTGCTTGTATTCTTTTAACAAAATATAACAAAACAAAACTGATGTAAATTGGTACACTGTCAACACCCAGATTGCTCAACGTGGCCTACCAGAAACCGATCTCTCCAAATTGCTTGGAATTCACATAATGGGCAGTTAAAAGACTTTTAATAAGTAAACAAACATCACTGTGGCTATTTATTAGCAAACTGTGCATAGAAAAAAGCAGACTGTTATCAACCAGTATCCTCCTATTTGTAAAAGCAAACCATGCTTTTTCAGATGGAAGCCCTATCTGACACTAGACCAGAGTGAGTTCTGCAGCCCAGTTTGCAAGAGCAGATGGAAATGCAGCAGATGAAACCCTGTCAGTCTGAGTGAACTCACAGTATACGCAAGATATAAAATGAATGGAAGACACAGTGAGTTAAACTGAAAGCGAGATACCCAAGTCAACTTCACGTTTACACATGAATCAGTTTACAGACAAAAGTAGACCTGGAAGGAGAGAGAAACCTCTGAGCTCAGTGATCTGATCACAGGATCACACCTCTTCTTGAAGAAAGGAACTATAAATAGTGCCACACATCACGCAAACCCAGAAAGAAAATCCCACATATAAGCAGTGTAATTGTTTACTGTAAAATTCAACCCAGCAAACATGAGATCCTGTATTGAATGTACTGCATGTGCATCACTGACCGTTGACAGAAACTGCAGCAACAAAGGGATGATGGAGAATCGAGGAGAATAAATTGCGCTGGGCCTGTATAATCCTAAGTGTGCCACTGCAGGGTACACTAATTAATTGGAGCTGGGGTTTCCAATCCAGTTACACATTGCCCGTCTGGAGACTGCAGTAAACAGTTTGTTTTTATAGACCTTGTATCTCTCTCCACTTCCAGAATCCATTCCAGAGAGCTGCACGTCACAATTCAATTGCTAGAGTTCTCTTGTACTAGATATGCCGGCCCATGTTCTACATTTATTGCACCACGGATTTCCTCTTTTCAGTAAGTAAATAAGTTAGTAGACCCATGTAAAAACTTGATAGCAACATATATATTTTGAAAGCCTGAAATTACAGATCAAACTGGGGTATGAGTCTATGTTACAATGAACAACTCTTTTTAATGTAACTCTAGACAAAATTACTAAATGTAAATCTAGTCAGTTTTACTGGTATAAAAATGAAGCTGCTGCTTCCTGACTTTATTGTTTGAATCCTCTCAATAGTGTCTTTGCTCTTGCTTTGGCATGCAGACCCAGGTATGTGTGCCCATGTGTGTTCAGCATTGTGTGTGCATGTGTGTGTGCAGGAGACTGACCAGTGCACAGAGCAGATCCACAGCCTCCAGAATGAGCTCCTGGTGTCCGATGCGAGTCACCCCCAGCTCCTCCAGTTCCTGGTGGGTGATGTGAAGGAGCTGCTCCCCATTGATCTTCTCCCGCTCGAAATTCTTAATGTACTGTTGAAGGCAGTCATCAAGTCCTGCAGAGGAGGAGACAAAAAAAAAAAAAAAAAAAAAAAAAGATTAAAATGAAACAACTTGTTTACAATGGCGTCCCATCATCACAGAAGGCATTTTCTATATAGTCATTGATTTGGTACATTGAATAATGCTCTGTATAAATGAAACAGCTTTAGACTGTGATAAAACATACAATATTATTTAATATATTAAAACAGACTTGCATTTCAATAACGCTTTTTAAAAAAAGGGTCCATTGTTTCATTGTTATGAAATATTTCATCAGTAAAAATTAAAAAGACATGCATAGAAATATGTGCACAAAAAATATTCAAATAAATTAAAACTACATTTATAACAAGAAAACACCTAACAAGCTATTGCCACCTTATTCAAGTAATACACTTTATCCTCAGAGTGCAAGCCATAGTTTATCTCCTAATTCATCTGTCCAGGATCCTGAAATTTGATGTCAATCTCTACTAAATTAAATGTTGTACATAGAAAGGGAGTACTAATGTTTACAAGACATGACCTCTGCCATTTTATATTTTGGTGTAATTTTACAGGTATCATTTCAAATAGTATTTCAAAAATAAAAATAGAAACTAAAAGTGTAAAACCACTACTGACCTCCAAACTATTGCATAAACCACAAAACCATCCCCCAAAACACTCAACACATATGGAACAACCCATCTACATAAAAAGTAATTAGCTTCAAAAGTAATTTTAACTATACTGTGATCAAAGAGAGAGAGAGAGAGAGAGAGAGAGAGAGAGTGAGAGAGAGAGAGAGAGAAAGTAACAGAACCCAGTACTGCAATACTTATTTCATAATGCAATATGAAATAACATTTACATTCTAATGTTAACACAGCTCCTCATTTTTTGAAACCTCAGAAAAACATTGCATTATCAGGGCTGTTATAATAGGATTTAATAGGTTATTGCTTTGACTAGGTAATATATATGTGTGTGTGTGTGTGTACGCGTGTGTGTGAGTGTGTCTTTGTGAAAGCAGACTAGACAATGTGAGAAGGAACTGCTAGGCTTGTGGTACACCCATCCCGCTGAGAGCCTGGCTCTCCATTGCTACCCAGGAGTTTATCCAACAGAATGACCCTAAGGCATCACACCTGCATGGTTTCAGCTTTCAACTAATGCAGCATAACAAGATTACTTTACCCAGTAAGTAATCAGCACTGGACCACTGCACCTATCAGCAGAAATAACGTTTTAGCTTATTTTATTCTTGTTTTTATTCTTGAGTTGAAAAATACAGTAAGTGAATATATATATATATATATATATATATATATATATATATATATATATATATATATATATATATATTATAAAGTTTAATAAAAATAATTAAACAATGTAGCTTATTTTAATGTGACATAATTTCTACCTGATACCAGACTATATGATACAAGCTATCTCAGACTGCACAGACTATCTTCACAAAGTCATTTCAGATGGCTGTATCACATCATTATCAGGGTCTGCAATGTATTAGAAGGCTATTGCAACTGCAGTTGAAGGTAAACTGCAAGTACAATGCTGAAGTCTTCTTGGTCTACATGTTGTCCAAGTGTGTGTGTCTTGATAATGGCACATTTGTCAATTATTTTAGATTACTATTAATGACACTCTTATGATTGCATTTTTAAAGTTATGACTACTCCCAGTGAAGCATCTTTTATTGTAGCTAAAGAGAAATAGATTTTCATCTAGGTGCCCTTGACCATTTTTATAAAGGCTCTTGGAACGCTGGTATTAAGAATCAGCACCTTGGACAGTTCCACAGTGTAGATTCTACAAAGAAAACACAATTATTCTTAATTATCTCATGATCTACCAGCAGATCAAAGTCCAGAAAGGGTTAGTTCCCTTTTCTAATGCCAGAATTACTTTTCATTGGTGTTGTATATATGTAAGAGTAAATTAGGACTCTGATTGAATAGCGCCACAGAACACAGAAATAACATGTGCTGTATTTTTTTAATCCAGGGGTGCTACAGTTAAAAAATAGTTCTGTAAGTCAGTTTTCAAATGCAGATTCCAACCAAGGAGTTATTTAGTCCTCAGTTTCAAACCAAACCCAATGCCTGAATACTATAGACCATAGTGTCTCAGCGGTGGCTATGAGTAAATTGTGATGTATATATATATGAATGCAAACCTAGTTCTGTTTCCACACAGCTGAGGGACTCACAGTAATGGTCGATGTCTGCTGAAATGAATCAGCCGACTGGAACCCCCTTACTGCAGGCAGATAGAAGTGGAGACGTGATTAAAATCCCAACTACCCACCTGTGGGACAGCTCGGAACACTGGTTTCATGCACTGGCGCGTCAATCTCCCAGCCTCCTCTCTAATTGGGACCATCGTGCATGGGGGGCGATATTATTCTAGCTGGGGTTTGCTGGGGGTGGGGGCTGCTGGGGTTTCCCTTGAAAATATTTCAGACAGTGAGACAGAACTATGAGTCATACAAGCTATTTATATATTTTCACATCAGTGTTGTTCAGCTTTCTAACATAACGGAGTTCTTAATGCTGTTTTCATATCGGCTGCATTATTAACATTAGTAAGTCAATGTAAAAGTGTTGAAATACAAAAAGGTTTGTATTTTTCTCCACACAATATTACCTTTCCCAGGATTGAGCTCTGCATTTAAATTTGTAAACAAATGTTCATATGTGCTCTTTACAGTGGGGTGTGAAGGTCTGAAAAACATAACTGGTGTATTCTTGAAAATGATGAACCATCCGTTTATAAAACCTCATTTATTTACAGCAGTAAATAAACAGTAGAGAATACTGTCCGACTGATTTATGCAGTCAAGCAACATTTATCAATTTCATGCACCATGCAACTGAACTGTCCATTTAACCAAACCTTCCTGCAAGCAACCAAGCTTTACAGAGTACGTTTTAAATAGGTCAGCCATTTAAATGAGGTGGAATCCCTTACTGAAAATATTCTAAAATACCAAAGGGATGTCATTCTAATTACACTGAAGAAACCATTCCATATTACCTCATAGCACCCGAACTGAAATAATTAATTTCAAGTAAGGAGTAATGAAATTATTCTCTCGTTTTTTTGTACTTTTATCTAATGAGAGCACAACTGTTATGCAGCATGCAGAAATCCTGATATATCGTAGAGTCAAATGGAACTGCAAGGCAGTTAGCGCTGTGACACTTTTTCAAAACTATATTTTTGTTTTACCTATGAAGAGATTTAGTTTTCTTCAAAATGTTTTTCTAACCTGATCTCTATCTGGATTATCTGGTTACACTGATAATCTACCAGTGGATAAGCTTCATTAACAATACTGCTTCCAAGAATAATTAGAAATAGAAAAATATAAAAATCATTCCTCATTTAAAATTCAATACAACTATACATAGGATCTAAGCAGGTCCCTTTTCTTCAGCAACCACAAAAAAAGAATAGATGAGGCAGCCCCACTGTATGTTTCAAACCCTGTCTTATGGAGCAAGTAGATGAAGCTGTTTTATTTTACACAGTAGTCTCTTAAATGGAATACAAAACTTAACTGGGAGACAACTCCACAGGAAAAACACAATCTGAGAAACACTCAAACAAAAGAAAAAAACAAACAAGACACATTTCAAACAAGACATATTTCAGGACCTTAAAATGACAAGCCAGCCTTATCAAAAGAAAACAAAAACTTGAACATGCCTCACTACATTCTAACTACTGTTGGGAGCTCGGTTACAGTGCATTGTGCTTAAACTTCAGGCCAGTAACCTTTTACTTGGATTCACAGCATTTCACTGTAGTTTGAAGATAAAAAAAAAAAAGATGAAGATAAGGTATCTCCTGTCCTGAATGTGCGCAGCTTAAACCAGCCAACATATCCTATATTCAATCTGTCATGGAGCCTTCAGTGATAGAGATAGCTTCCAGATAGGAAGGTAGAATTACAGGGAGCTAGTGGCAGGATTGATAAACAGAAAATTTAAACCAGCACAGGCTGTGATTTAGGTCTCAAACCACGAAGTATACTGGAGTTTCAAAGCAGTAATAGGACTATCTAGTCTCTGAAAATCCATTACCGGATTTAGCAATAGCGGCGCTATTGAAATGCAGTAGGGCAGGACTGGCACATACCCAAGTGGGAACCACCCAGACGAAATCACATACACTGACAGAAGAAGGCAGGTACCCTAGTCCTCTTCTTAGCAGGAATTACATACTATTGCAGACAGAAGACATTTTCCTTCCCAGCTGTGATGTGTGCCAGCGCTAGGAGGCCTCATATACTTATTAACTCTCAATGCCGTTCCTTGTGTTCGCTTACCAAGGTGCAAAGGGCTTCAAGCAGAGGTGTAGAGCAGCAAAACAAATCTCTCTGCGATTCTGAAAAGGCTTGTTAGCAAAGTCAAGTTAATAGCAGACCTCAGACTCTGTGTCTTTGGTCCTGTCACCGAGCAACACTTCATCAACCCAATTCACGTCGCGATGCCCTTCAGTGAAATGAAGATCATTTCTGAGGGTTCTACATGGAGGCTGCTATTGTGTTGTCATTCACAGGATTTAAGCCGATGCGGGAAGTGTAACTGAGACAGCTGGGAGGTGTTTCAGCTCAGTCATTGATACTGTGAACCCTGCCCTTAGAGGTGGGGGTCCCCTTTGTGAGAACAGTGAGCTCAAAACGCAGTTAAAATGCAGTTGCATTAAGAAATCACTTTAGTTTCTTCATGTTGGCTGTATCATTTACTTTCTGCAGTTGTTCCCTTTCTAAATGGCAAAGCAAGCTATCGGTATGTCATTTTCTGAGCTCACCTAAAAAAAGGCTTTCTTATCAGGACTGTAGTGTAGTCAGTAGTTTAGTGTACATGTTTTGTGGTTAGTGCTGCAGACTGGGGCAAGATATTTATCTAGATCTAGAAAGCTATTAAACTCATGAACAAGCTCTTGCATTTACCATTTTTATTGTATTTTGGGATGTCAATCGCTGCTGGGGGGGAAATTATATCATAAAAAGATGGCAGCCTTAAGATCTTAAAACAAATATGTTATTAAATGCTGTACAGCCCTCTCCCCCTCCCCCTGAGCTTTTAGCGTGTTATTAAATAAATAGATCGCATACACCCTATGTGCATATTAAAATGGTAATGTAGCACACACAGATAGACAGGTTCTTGCATTTATCTCCTGATTGTCAATAACAATTGGATAAGAGGTTCTCCAGATCAGTGCTTCTCAAACATTTCTAACTGGAACCCTCTAGAGCCTACTGCAACCCCCCTAACGTAGCTCACAGGAAAGCATTATTCTTAATACATTGTGTGTGACTCCTCAGGGAGTCGCGACCTCCAGTGAGAGACCCTGGCTCTAGATATAAGAGCAATGTGAGAAATCCTGTATGTATCTCACAACCGACATTCATTTCCTTATAGTCCCAGATTCTATAAGGTTGCTAAAGAATGACCTAAGCAAGTTTCATCTCAATTGGTATGTGAAACTTTAAAGTGTGACCTATTATAGCCTCATTGCTAAGGATATTCTTCCCCACAGGTGGTAATAAACCCCAGGGTAGGGCTAGTAGCCTGATACGGTAGCACACCAGCCCTGATACCATTGTACAGCAATTGAATACTTGACCATTGTGATCCTGTTGTCACAGTGGTGCCATTCTACCAATGGCTCATGCCATTGTAATTGCCTTGTTCTTCCATTGCCTCTTAATGCAGAGCCATGGAATTGTAGATTTTTGACTGCATAAAAGGCAATTAGGCAATCTCTACTCAAAACAAATCTAAGAAGTCTCATTTGGGCTTCCTGTGCTGGTTCTGTCTGAAAGCCTCTTCCACACAGTTTGCGTATTGCTGTCACTATGTAAACACTACCCCTGGTACAATGAGTATGAAAGCTGGGGCTAAAGTACTCCCCATACAGTATAAAGGGCTCCATTTGATTCTAATAGTGTAATCTGGCTATTGTTGTCATCGAGAAGCAATACACAACATAGGCAGCGTGCCTATGTTGTCAGCAAAGCCCCCCCCCCTCTGCCACACCCCCCTCGTGACTCTCCCTCTTGTTCCATGGCCAGATGCAGTATTGATTCAAATCAATAAACATGGTTAGCAGAGTAACAGAGTGTGGGGCAGTTGCCACTGGATGAATAACAGTAGGCCTGAGCCCCAGCCTGCAGCAGCTCTAATAATAAGTCATCCAGATGACCTGCCACCCTTGCCAGCATGCCACAGGAGCCCAGCATACCCCATCACACTCGCTCCAGCCCACTGTAGTGTTCTGGGGTTGTTTGTTTGTTTTTTTGTTTGTTTTAAACAGAACTATCCTCCCTACCTTCTTTGATTACTGTATATTTGGAGACACGTTTAACACCTCTGAGTAGAACTAATTAGCATACAAAGGAAATGTTGGTACAGGATATCAATTTCTGGAACTGTGCTGCAGCAAAATAGTAATGGAATGTATTGTTATTATTATTATTATTATTATTATTATTATTATTATTATTATTATTATTATTATTATTATAAGTTGAAGTAGTAGTATTGATGACATGTATTTGACCATTTGACCTTTAACCACGAGAATCAACTTCTTCACTGCAGGATTAATTTACAGTTAGCTGCACTATACTTTAAAATGTAAGTTGTAGCATACATATTCCAGGCAAATGTCTCAGTGCCTGACGGATTTACCATAACTTGTATTGTCAACTTGTATTATTCAACGTGCAAAATGCAGTGTCACTGTTCTTGTCTTTCAGCCATTTCAAGCAGTCAATGGAGAGACTCAATTAAAGAGGTCATGCTGATGGTGCCAAAGTTATCCTCCCAAACTATTTCACACCTCTGCTCAAGAGCAGGCTTCCAAAAGAGAAAGTTCATGGGAAAGAATCCATCTGGACTTAGAGGGTTGTGTGAATGACAAATACTAGCAGTAAAGCAGGCAATGCTATTACTCTAGCTTAACTGTGAGCAAGCCAGACCGCAATCCTTTTCCAATCAGCTCAATAATTACTGCCCTACTAGGCTTGGGATGGGTTAAATTATCGATCATTTTTTAGCATGGATTATTTATTGCCTTGAAGAAATGAAATGTTGTGGAACTGGGACATGAAATGGCTTTATGTGTGATGCTGTGATAATAATTGAAGCTTCCTAATACAAGGTTATTTATCATTGCTTTGATTTTTATTTTCTGGCCGATGTTTTTTTTTTGTGAAACAAAAGAACTCAAAAATAGTTAATGTCTTCATTGACAACTTGATTATTTTGTAGTTACCCACTGTTTTTCCCACCCAATATTAATCCTGATAAGGATAGATTTAATTAAGTAATTCATTTGTGTTTTACAAGTTAAACATTGCTCTGTATTCAAAGCTTGGCAAAGCCGTTATTGTGACACCACACGCATGGTATATAATATGTTCTTTTGTATAACAGGGTTGATTATCTTAACATTTTCTAGCCTGTTATCAATATTGGAAAATGTCATTATCTGACATTCCCTACCCCTGCTGGTAACTGTGTCTGTTAAAAGCTGTCAGTCACCAGTGACATTTGAAGGCAGGAGGTATGGCTTGATATGAACAGCAGGCAGATCTGATGAAAACCTCCAGTACATCTGTAACTGTGCTTGTTTGAGTAGGGAGCGACAGCATTTGGAATCTCCTTTGGGCTGCTCCTGCCCATCAGTTCTAAGGCATATCTTTTGTATTCCCATTATCCACCCTACCACAAAAACACAGATGAACTATTCCTTTTCTTAGTGAATTTACTGACAGTGTTTGATATTCTGAAACCACACTAAATGCTGCTCGGTTCTTGTGCTGTGTTTTTTGTAAAGCACATAAAACAGACACAACACTCCCCCTTACAAACCGCTCTGCTAAAATAACATAATTAAATGCATTTCAAAGAGGGATTAATGCAAGCACACCTGAGGCTGTTCATCAGGATATAGTGGTTTGCTGTGTGTGTATTAAAAGAGATATTTTCAAGATGTAAAAAATTCCATTAGATTCGGGGCCATTCAAGACTTCTTTAAAAAATGCCCATGCGTTGTTATCAAGTATAAAAAAGTCTTCAAAGCCAGCTTGTAGGTAGTGACTTTAAGGTACCTGTATGACACTTCATTTAGCCCTGACCTACTTTCGCACACTTCACTGGCTTACCTAGTTCGAGAAAGCTTTCTGTTATTTCTTTTAATTGAACCAGCCTCTTAGAAGCAGGTCAAGACAAGATTCATATTCCAGGAGAATATGTGATTTGCTGTATTTGTTTTCTTAGAAGTCAAACGAATACAAACACATTCACAAACACTGTGTTTGTTTGGTCTGCTAGATCAGTACCAACCCATCTTGGGTTGTAAGACAGCTGTACTTTTGGTCAGTGTCTAGTATAGTGATTCTTAGACGATACAAGTACACGTGAGAAGGTGCAGGAATAAAAAAATAAATTACATTATTCAAACACAACATCAATTAACAGCATTAACACACACAATCTGGTTTACTGTTTTAAAGGCTTAGGCTGGTAGATGACTTAATGTTTTCAGGTGATGCTACATTACAGCTTGAAGAAGTCGGAGAGGCAAAAATAAATTGACCAAAATTAGGCACATTAGCAAGGACTGTTATACATTCCTGACAGGTAGATGCAAATGTACAACTGTAAAAACCGTTCAAGGAAGATAACACAGGCATTACTATGTCTACAGCTCTGGAAAAAATTAAGAGACCACTGCAAAATTATCCGTTTCTCTGGTTTTACTATTTATATGTATGTGTTTAGGTAAAATGAACATTTTTGTTTTATTCTATAAACTACTGACAACATTTCTCCCAAATTCCAAATAAAAATGTTGTCATTTAGAGCATTTATTTGCAGAAAATGACAACTGATCAAAATAACAAAAAAAGATGCAGTGTTGTCAGACCTCGAATAATGCAAAGAAAATAAGTTCAGATTCATTTTTAAACAACACAATACTAATGTTTTACCTTAGGAAGAGTTCAGAAATCAATATTTGGTGGAATAACCCTGGTTTTCAAGTACAGCTTTCATGCGTCCTGGCATGCTCTCCACCAGTCTTTCACATTGATGTTGGGTGACTTTATGCCACTTCTGGCACAATATTTCAAGCAGCTTGGCTTTGTTTGATGGCTTGTAACCATCCATCTTCCTCTTGATCACATTCCAGAGGTTTTCAGTGGGGTTCAGGTCTGGAGATTGGGCTGGCCATGACAGGGTCTTGATCTGGTGGTCCTCCATCCACACCTTGATTGACCTGGCTGTGTGGCATGGAGCATTGTCCTGCTGGAAAAACCAATCCTCAGAGTTGGGGAACATTGTCAGAGCAGAAGGAAGTAAGTTTTCTTCCAGGACAACCTTGTACTTGGCTTGATTCATGTGCCCTTCACAAAGACAAATCTGCCCGATTCCAGCCTTGCTGAAGCACCCCCAGATGAGTCCAATTTTCAGCTTTGCCTAAGACCTGGTCGTTTAATGGTTAGACGGAGACCTGGAGAGGCCTACAAGCCACAGTGTCTCACACCCACTGTGAAATGTGGTGGAGGATCGGCGATGATCTGGGGGTGCTTCAGCAAGGCTGGAATCGGGCAGCTTTGGCATGAATCAAGCCAAGTACAAGGTTGTCAATGTGATCAAGAGGAAGATGGATGGTCACAGGCCATCAAACAAAGCCGAGCTGCTTGAATTTTTGCACCAGGAGTGGCATAAAGTCACCCAACATCAATGTGAAAGACTGGTGGAGAGCATGCCAGGATGCATGAAAGCTGTACTTGAAAATCAAGGTTATTCCACCAAATATTGATTTCTGAACTCTTCCTAAGTTAAAACATTAGTATTATGTTGTTTAAAAATGAATCTGAACTTATTTTCTTTGCATTATTCGAGGTCTGACAACACTGCATCTTTTTTGTTATTTTGACCAGTTGTCATTTTCTGCAAATAAATGCTCTAAATGACAATATGTTTATTTGGAATTTGGGAGAAATGTTGTCAGTAGTTTATAGAATAAAACAAAAATGTTCATTTTACCCAAATACATACCTATAAATAGTAAAACCAGAGAAACTGATAATTTTGCAGTGGTCTCTTAATTTTTTCCAGCGCTGTATATACATGCTGGCTAAGATTGACCCATATGTGACATCTATTTTTTTTCACACAAAAGTAAAGTCTCGTCCATAGCGGTCTCATTTGAATATTTGTTTGTGTCAACATTTCGGCCTTGCTTTGCCTTGCAGGCTTAATTGTGCCTCTGAATCTGACGTGTGTTGGCTGTGTTTATATACTCAGAGCTAAAGCTCGCACACAGATGACACAGGGCCCAGATGTTTGTTGTGCCACTGAGACATGTCAACACTAATCTCCTTCTCCCTAACGAATGTAGAATCTCCTATCGTCAAACCCACAAGTAACAAATGTGAACTGACACGACCAAACCTGAGCTCGGTGGTAAAAGTGGGCGTTTATTGACAGATCACGACATTAACATGTCAGTTGGCCCAAAAATGGGGATCAATACGTAAATGTGACCACAGCACTACTGCTGTCATGAAACCAGTTTATGTGATACGGTATGCATCATGTGAGCATTTTTGTTTTTTCATTCTAAGAGCTTAGGTTCAGGCAGGAGCTGTTGAAATGCTGTACATTTTTACAACATTTTTGCTCTTTTTAGAAAATAAGTTCTTTGCACAGAACAATAGCTATACTGCTACCAATTTACCAATTGTTTCCTATTTGTATCAGCCCTTCACTGGTTTTAGGAGACAATCAATCTGCTGCATGATCATCACTGGACACGTGCATGCTGGAATATTTCAATTGCAACTGTTGTACAGGTCTTGTTTTAAATGTGATACAAACATAACGCTGTACCAACAATGCATACGATGTTTGCCTTCAGAAAATCCAGTCTGGAATTTTGAAGCATGAATTAAATCTGGTGCAAGTGCTGCATTGCACGCAGGAATCGACATGTTGCAGGTGAGATATTTTCAGTACATCTGTGCACTAAATTAAAACAGTTATGCGAGGTTAATGAATAACAGTGATAGAAATGCTAAATGCATTTTTATAGCAACAGGCACTTTTTACTATCTCTTTTATTTAATGGTAGATCAAAAGATCAACGGAAGTTAATTATTTCCTTATAGTGTAATTTCTGTATTGGTAGGAATTTCCTTTATTTATTTATGCCACATGGCTGTATATGGATCAGCCACGAATTAACTGCTTATTTTATTTTTTCACATGAAAACAAGATACATGCTGTGATAAAGGTCCTCTCCCAACAAACAAGCTATAGAGGTTGTGATGAATGCTATATTAAAATGCTCTAAATTTCTATTAAATGCTTTCCTAATAAAACATCTGAGCAACATTTTGTTACAAAAAGGTATTTTATTAGTGATTACTACAATAACGGCAGCTGTATTTAAATAATGATGTATTCTTTATGGTGGCCACTTTAGGCAGTTAATGCAAAAATATTAATAGGTGCCATCTTCAGTAAGCCAAGACAGTAGTTCTAAAACCTTGCTACTCATCCTTTTGGCCAGCATTTGGCAAGTTGCACTTCTATGCCTTGAGCGGTTTTCCCCAAACCTTTTAGAATGTGCTTAGTTTGCCCTTGTTAGCGGCAAACCTCACCCTCATGCTTTGAGACAACCTTTGCAGTAACCCTTTTTGCCAGCCCTGCCAGATCTGTAAATATACTTGATGAAACTTAAATCTCACTGCGGATCTGTCCTCACCACAAAACTGCCAAGACTGTCAAGACATTCAGCATGATACCAGTCTTGGCAGCCGCCACTGCAGAAATACCACAAATGTTCCACTTGAATAGATAACATTTCGGTGGTACTCATGAGTCATTTTGCTTGTTACCATCTTTATCCTAATTTTTGAAGATGGGGTGGTATCCGAATATTAAGCGAGCAGGGTGTTCATTTGGGGATAAATGGAAATAAATCCCCCAACCCAAGTACAAGATCTGCGAGACAGCTCGCACTTTCAAATGGTTTGCATACATTTGAAGAGTGGATGATTACCTATTCAGGGATAACAAGATATTTAGTGATCTGAGTGGGGAAAAATGGACAGCAAATACCCCATTCGGTTACTCCTCCAACTCAAGATCCAGCAAAATGCCTCTGAATACCTTAAGAGCATGTTTCATAAATCCAATAGAGAATACCTCTGCCCATGCTGTTGCCTTGGCAATTGTTATTGCCAGTAAGAGTAGCTACAGCCAGGAGCTTGGCTGGTTTCAGCAAGCTGTAGAATACAATGTCTGACTGTGACAGGCCAGTGCTGATGACCAGACAGCTTGGCAACGGTTGCTAAGCAAACCAATAGCAAAGTCCTCTTTAATAAATGAATTATCAGTGATACTTCTGAAATTGCCGTGCTCAAGCTGTTCCCCAGCCTGGTTTCAAGACACTTGTTGTTTCTTAGCTTTACCTTCTCCTGGACTGGATCTCAAGAGTCAAAGGCGACTTGCATTTTGCCCACTGATTCTTTACAAAGAAAGGCACAGTCTGTAGTGTCACACACACACACACACACATTGAAGAGATAGATTGTTCAGGAGCAATGAGTGTTTATATATTGAATCAGCTAAGAGCAGTACAGTTGGGAGAGGGGGGAGAGCATGAAACCCACAAAAAGAAATGTTGCAATGAAGGCAGATGCAGAGAGTGAGAGAGTTGATGAAGGAGTAGGAGCTAGAGAAACAGAGGGAGAGAGAAAGAGTGGGAGTGAAAAGAGAGGCAGAAAAGGAGTGAAGTAGGGAAGTAGGATGAGTGAGAAAAAAGGGAAAGACAGAGGGACAGAGAAGGAGGATGAGGGAGTACAAGGAGAAAGAAGATATGGGATGGCAGAACCAAATGAAAGAGTGAGCTGAGGGGGAGGAAAAGAGAGTAAGATGGAGAAAGATTGTGATAGAGATGAAGAGTGAGGGGAGTGAGGATTGATGTGGGGGAAATGTAATTAAGAGAGGGGGGCACAAAAATAAGATGATAAGAGGATTAAAGAGACTGATACAAATCGGCAATAAAAAAAAAAACTTTGTTTTTTTAGAGGCTGAGTGTGTAGCCAGGTCCTGCCTCTGACCCCATCTCATTTTTTATTTGTTATTTTTCACCAGCACAATTCCTTTAGATATTTGGCGCATTCTGTGTTACACTTTTTCCTATTTGGATATTTCTTTGCTTGTGTCTATGAAAGATCACGACTCTTCCTGCTTAGGAATGACTGGTTTGATTTATTTGAAAATTTGTAAACGAAACATGCATAATTGTTATAAAAAAAAAAAAAAAACACCAAAAACACCCAGAAGCTATTCATCTATGAGCATAATCACTTACAAAGCTCCTAATTTAAAAGTTTTACATTTCATTTTTTATTTACAGAGGGAGAGAGGGGATTGCCTTGCCTGCAGCCCCTCTATGACTCATGTGTGCTGTCACATGGTGGTGGCAGGGAGCAGGCAGCACTGCGTCTTGTTAAATTAATTGCCAGCTTTAATGGGTCTGATGCAAATTGAAAGCTAGCAGACAGCAAGCCCTGGGAAGTGGCCAGACTTTTTTTTTTTGTTTGTGTGGTTTTTTTTTTTTTTTTGTAAAAGGAATACGCTGCCTCTGACGATCGCTGTGCTTGAAGATTTGGAAAAGCCCTGCCTTTGAGCTTCAACATGTGGTGTGGTTGTGTGTCTGTGTGTGTGTGCGTGTGTGCGTGTGTGCCATGATGAATTATGTCAGGGCTCACCGAGTGACAATTAGGAGTTCCCACATTTGTTTTTCTGTTGTCTTATTAACCAGGAAAGCAATTTGTACATCCTGTGCACTGCATTAGTCTAGTTTACCATTTAGTGCAGCATATTACATCAGAGAGCTTTTTAACTCTACAGGTTGTGTACAGCTGTACAGCCTATGTGCATCACTGTAAATTAAACAGGAATACACTTCAGCAGTAGGAGGTTATGGATGTCATTTGCAAACAAATGAAATAGTTTTTTCTTGCCATACTAATACAACTTTACAAAAAACATCCATAGAACTGACAAGTTCAACATGGGGCACAACACTTTTAGCAGGGAAATAGGGTCTTATAACCTAGTAATAAGGAAAATCAGTATCCAGACTTCACTGTGGTATACCATGGTAAAAGCATATCAAAGTGTAGTAAAGCACAGTAACACAACATCATGGTAAAGCATAGGCAAGCATGGTAAATCACATAAGTATGCTAAAGGATGGTAAATACATGGTTTAAGCATGGGAAAAGAAGACTTAACTACAATATTGAAAATCAAGCTTAATTAAATGATACACTTCTATAAAGATCTTGTGTGTTGCCTCGTGTCTATGTTGTGTGAAGCACACACACATTACAGAGTCTGCCTCATTCCCTGAAGCACAGCCCCTCTCCCCCTCCCCCAAGCTTCGCTTCTCATTGACAGTCAGAGCCAGCAATGGGCTCTGCGGCTAATGGAGTGTAAACTATTTTGGAATTTACAGGCAATCACTCTCATTAATAACCATGCTCAAATATGTGACCTGTTTTAGTAGCGGCTCTTAAAGGGGCAACCTACACACCATGACGGAAATATTTTAGGTTCGGCCTGAAATCCTAATATTCTCTACCTACCAGTTTAATATCCTATTATGTGTGTTCTGTATGATTCTCTATTGAAAAGAATCCATCGTGAGGCGGAGAACCAGAATCTTCGCTGCGCCGTGCAATGTTAATATGCTTCCCCATCTCACTGCCCCACCCCAATGTTATCAGAAGCAAATGTTGCTGCAATAACGGCACATTCTTGATCAAACCCAATCCGCCTGTGCCTTATTTTTTTGCCACACTGCCCTGGTAGTATGCAAGTCAGTGTGGTGAATGATGAGTAACGCTATGCTCCAGACTAGTTCTGTTGGAAAGCTCAGACAGCTGCTGTTTTTTTTGACTAGCTGGCTCAGGTGCTGCTTGCCTCTGTCATACAGCTCACTCCACCTGAATGCTTCTTCGCTTCCCATCAGCCTTTCTCTTCAACTGTTGAATTGTGTGGACGTCAGTGAAGGAGACCACTGAAGCTTACCCCAGGGATGAAGGCTTGCAGCTCCCTTTAAGCTCTGGCTATTCAACACCTCACACCGGATGCAACATAAAGAGTGCACCAACAATGAACTCATTAAAGAGCGGGCTTTTTAAAAGAATCCCATTTATATGCATTAAACCTTTCTAAGAAACTGACAGCAGTCTAGAGCAGTTTCACGAATATAAGGCATTAAATGTCAGAGGCTTTTTTTCCTGTCTCTGGTTTGGTTACTTTAATGTGTGCGTTGAAGGGGTACTGAAAACCTGCACAAGTAACTATTGAGAGTAAACAGCTCTGAGAATCAGGGCATGTCAGCCATAACTCACAAAAATATTTAAAGACTGTTTTTAAAGTCTATTTCGATTAAACACATGCAAGAGGTTATTAACAAACAACCTGAAAAACAGCCAATCAGAAAAAAGATGCAAAGAGTCAGTGAGTTGATTCCTGTACAGTAGAATTCTGCTCTACTTCATGCAAATAGTAAATATATTGTACATATACACTGTGTATGACAAATTATAATGATAGTGATACTGATAGTGACTGTGACAATTCAACTGGAGCCAATGCTGTACACCAGGGACATTCAAAGCCAGTAACCCTGATAAACAAAGCCCCTGCTTCACCCTCCATCCTCAGAAAAAGAAACAATCTGATTGAGACAGTCTGTCAGGCCACACTGCAAATAAACAACACCCACTGTGTGTGTGTGTGTGTGTGTGTGTGTGTGCGTGCGTGTGTGTGTGTAGAGAATGTGTATGTGTGCACCAGAATCCACTACTCCTAAAAATGGCAAGTAACCAGACAAGAATTTGCTTCTCAAGAGACACAGGGTGATAAATTCTGATAGATGTTTCCTACTGTCAGAAATTGCTGCAATTATGATCAATGTAAGACATTATCACTTTAAATTATTTTATTACTCTAACCCAAGACTCAATTCTAAAACAAATCACAAAGTTGCTTCAATTATCATTATGAGAAACATCAACCAGTCCCTTCATTACTGTCAGACACATTGACGTCAGCAGCTCCTGCATATACACTGTAGACTGAAACAATGTCTGAGCAAGGACTTCTTCACAGTACGTTATATCAATGTATGAACGGGTGACAAAAAATGATTGAAGGGGAAACAAACTCGCTGTAAGTAAGTTTTCTAATATGGTATAACCAGAATAAGTCAAAATGAGCTGTAGGTCATTTATGTTAAGCCCCATCTTATTTTATTATACACTTTTTCATATTATAGGACATGTGCCCCAAATCAAGCTTCATTATTCATGTGTATTGCAGGTACCAATTAAATAAACAGAGGATAGTCCACAAACATTTATGCAGTACAGTGTTTAATTATATGAGTGAACGTGGACGGATTTAATTTACCTTATAAATGTATTTATTTTTATTGACTTTGTTTCAAATTATTTTTAGCTATTCATTTTCGCATCTAAGAAAAATAACTACAAATAGAATGTTAGACAACGTTTCAACAAGATATCAATTTATTTCTTAAAGAAGAAGCTTTGCTACAAAGCAGCTGGTGATAAAGTGAAAAATAAGGTAGAAAAGTCAAGGGAGAAGACTTGGACAGTATGTGTGGTGAATTTTAACATGACTATCAGGTTCTCTAATATTTCCTTTCCTTTTTTAATTTTACTTAAACAACAAAAACAACTGGGGTGATCCCTGAAATCAGGGAATTAGACACCAGGGAACAGCCTTCAACTAAATGTGTAATTATTCAATACAAGATCAATGCTACACAGCTAATCAGTTACCAGCTGTACTGCATTTCATTTCTCTAAGACTTGCAGCTACTATATGTACAGCAATACTATACTCAGCATATTATCAAGTATGTATTTACTGCCCCAAGGGTTAAAAATTGACGAATTAGTGATCAAAGGTGTGATTTCAAAGGGTACTATTGACTGCAACTGTGGCTTTTGTGAGAAATCACCATTGTTGGTCATGTGAGCCTGTATTAGCCAATTGAGTTGCAATCTTTTTAATAAATGCAAATACAGAGTAGTTCAAAAGTCAAATAAAATGTTTGGATATCCATGAATAGGGATGTGCTGTAGAGTAATACAATATATCATGGGCAAAAGAACCTGGGTGCTGTTGGCCAGTTCTAGTGGATTTGCTTTACTCTGCTGTGGGTAATTCCTTTGTGGAAACACATGTTGGTCACATTGAACACATTGAAGCTTTTGCATATTATACACTGTAAAAAGCACCCCTATCCTAGTATTCCCCATGGTCTACTATTGCTTCCTGCTCAATGGCACTCTGGGGTTTTGCACTAGCCTTGTCTAATTCTGGAGTTTGAATATAGCTTTTACACATGAATTATGATTGACAGTCCTCCTAACGATGCCAATTGTCTGCTTGGGAGAGACCCAACTGGACAAGACCAGCTCAAGTAGAGAGCCAAAGACTCTGATGGGCTGAACTGCCCCCTCAGCCATAGAACAGGCCTGATCACAGGAGCAATGCCACTGCTATCCTCGCTCAGTGGATAAATACAGCCTGTCATAAGCACAAGCTCTCAGCCAAGTACTGTACATCCTTACTTGGAGCCAGCGAAGATCGATTGTCCAATTCTTGCTGATGCTACTGTGTCTTAGCTATAAAAGAAGCCTGAACTTTAAAACACAATAGAAATACACATTGATAAAAGAGGAGAAAGATAGTGAATCCTCGACGTCACAATGGGATTTCTGTAAGAGCCTTCCAGACTCCAAAAAGCTGCGTCAGTGGGATATTTCCTTTTCCCAGGTCACATGGCTGGGTATTGGCCTGATGCCAGTCATCCTAAACTTAAATGTCTCCTTTCCAAAAAGCAAGAATAAACAGGGATTCAATACATAACAATAATAATTAAAAAGGTTCTTCAATGTACTAGCATATCAGTTTAGAGTTAAATGATGGAAGTTTTCTCAGTGGATAAAATCCCAGTGGAAGTTGAGGATGTTATACAGCAATAGAAGCACTCTGTAAATATAGCTATATGTTATATTTTGGTGTTCTGGCAGGTCTGTGTTGCTTCTGATCTGAGTCTGACTTCAGCTGAATCAGTCATTCTGCTCAGCGACAGGTTGCAGTTGCTATGGACCCTTTAGTGTGGGTTTGTGTGTTGTTTTATTGCAGGAAAACAGGATTTGGAATACCAAAGAAAGTGAATGGCAGAGAGATTCCACTTGTCATAGAATGTAGTACATGACAGGATGTTCTAGAACCCGTTAGTGCTTTTGTCACAATTTATTTATGGATTAGTGGGAGGGGGGTTGCCACCCGCGAAGGGGAGAGTGGGATGGGGAGGAGGGTTTGGGGTGAAAATGTCATTGTTGTTGTCTGTTGACTGTTTTATTGTTTTGTTCATTTCTTAATAAAAAACTTATCACATATATATATATATATATATATATATATATATATATATATATATATATATATATATATATATATATATGATTTATTTAACCAAGAGAAAAAATAAGATACTAAGGTGTGCCAAGTTTATGGTATTTCACATTGAGAAAGCACACTTAAGTGAGCATTAACACTCAAATAGTTTCTAAATAATTTCTAAATACTGTGGTGACCCTGGCATAACCTCTTGTAATAAATGCCCAAGCAAAGTTAAATCAAATTTAGCAGAGCGATTCAAAATATTAGTTCGGCCAATCACAGATCCCAGGCTCAAGCAGGCTTAACCTTCTGGTACCCTCAAGAACATGTGCCAAGGAGAACCCCTTTGTAAATCTAGCGACGTGAATCACTATTCATTATAAAACACAAGGCTCAGTACTGTTGGTTCATCCTCCATCTGTTTCTTACAATATACTTATTTTACATTTCCATGCAAAGCTGATACACAGACTAATGACTTTTTAATTCTTGCTTAATAAAGTGTTACAAAAATAAAAACCACACACACAATAACCAAACTCATTTAATCTGATTAGCAAGACCCTTTATACTGGGGCTTCCCCACCCTGGTCCTGGTCGACCCCCGGTGTCTGATTTTCATTCCAACTGAGCTCTCAATTACTTACCTAAACCCTTAACTGAACTAATAATGTGCTTAATTAGATCTTTTTAATTGTTTTCAGCCCTTAAACTGTTGCAGATTTGAGGTTAGCTATAACATTTTAGAAGTAACTTGAACTCTGCAACTTTTTAGGAGCTGAGAACAATTAAAAAGGTCTAATTAAGCAAATTGTGAGTTTAATTAAGGGCTTAGTTAAGTAACTGAGAGCTCAGTTGGAATGAAAACCAAAAGAAACAGGGTGTCCCCAGGACCAGGGTTGGGAAGCCCTGCTTTATATGGTTCACACCAATCCCCCGAAACACACTGAACACCAGGCACAACCCACAATTAACAATTTAGCTGCTTCATTGTCAGCACTAAACACCCTGTCTCCCGTTCCATGTATTTGCCTAATAGACCTACATATTGTGTAATTGCATGTGAGTGGGAATTCTCTATTGTCTGCCACACTGACATGTGTTGCTAGCCCAGTTGCTAAGCACAGAAGAGTGCATTCCAAGTAATAAAATCGGAATAGGGTTAACAGGGGATTTTTTTTAATACTCATCTCAAATACTAGAAGGCATGCGCAACTGACACAAGCCAATACTTTTTGGAAGGTTGTATTTTCACACCAGGGATCTGCCTGGGAACCCCTTTGATGCCTTTATGGGCAGATATGAGATGCTGGAAGTATGGGTTAGTACTGTGTAAGCTTGCGCTTCAAGGTCCCTTGTCTCTGAGGTGAAGAATGTTTGTAGCATCAGTGTAACAATCTGTACACCTGGCCCTGCTCTGTCACCGTGGTGACGCCAGCATCACAGGCAGTTTTACGGTGTGCGTGTGAGTGTGTGAATCACCCTAATGCTCATATCGTTCTTTTTTTAAATCGGTTGTTTTGTCTATAAGAGCTTAGCTTTTAGGCTCAACAGTGGCTCAGGGACAAAAATCCAAATAAGAACATTTCCAAGGCACAGAATCGCATCGCATGAGGAAACTTCAAATTCAAACGCAAATTCACCATGTTAAACTAAACTAAATTAAAAAATCTTAAGAAAAAGGGCTAATCATAAACATTCAAAGATACATTCCCAATTGCAGAAACATCCATTACAATCTTGGCCACTGGTGGCGCTGTGTGCAGTGTTAATATTTTTTGGTTTTAATGGCCTAATCTAATACCAGTCATAATGCTTTATCTTGTTTTTGTAATAGTACACGATTCCCCACCCAACAAAATGGTTGGTTCTATAAGCAAAATTTTGTACTACATTGAACACAATGACTACATTGCGCACTACAATATTCAACAGCTGTGTGACTCAGCTTGCAGGGACTGTCTTCATGCAGCAAGGGAATTCTTTGAGCAATATATTTAAACAGTTTTAATTATGAGGAACATAAAGGAACATAAAGAACGAGGAACATAACATTTCTGGCAGGAGTTTGATTTCAAATGGCGAAAGACACAATTCATTTCTATTTTCTCCAGATCACTGGGCTGCGAAAACACAAAACTAGAGAAAGAACCAAATTGTTATTTTAACAAATGCATTCATCTTGCTTAAATTCAATGTGTACCATATTCTGTTTCAGTCATCACATCCTGGTGACTTTTTAAAAAGTAAAATGTATAGGGGCACCCGAGTGGCACATCCAGTAAAGGCGCTCAGATTGCAAGACGCACCCTATAGCCTGGAAATCGCAGGTTGGAATCCAGGCTATGTCATTGCCGACCGTGACCAGGGGTTCCTAGGGGGCGACAAACAATTGGCCGAGTGCTGCCCAGGTAGGGAGGGCTAGTTCGGCAGGACAATCCACGGTTCACCGCACACCGGCGACCCCTGTGGCTGATAGGGGACCTGCGGGTCTGCAGTGGAGCCACTCAGATCTGTGTTGTCCTTCAGAACTATAGGTCAGGTGGTGCGAAAAATGACGTATAGGCAGGAACATGTTTCGGAGGACATGTCACCAGGGGGTTGCAACGGTGAACCGGGACAAAAAGAAAACTGGGATAAAAACCATTGGCAACGAAAAAAAAGGAAAATGTATAAAGCTCCCTCCACAGAGCTCTCCGAATAGTGTCTAACCTTCAAGCACATCTGATACACCAGAGAGTGACCATTAACTTGTTTCCCTGAAAAGCAATGGCCAAGTTGAGTAAGAAATGCTGCAGTGCTAAGTGGCATGTTTATTGATGTATTTCTACAAGAGGCAGAGTGTTGCATGATTATTGGTTATACTCTGGTGTCCCTGATGTACTTGGAGGTTAAACATGTATTTAAGAGCAGATAATATAATCTAAACAATAAGAGCACATAAGATAAGATATAGGGTAAGATAACACTGATTTCTCACTGCCATACTAAATCGCTGTTTAAAGTCTTGATATCAGAACTGTCAAAGAGGTGGGGTTCCAATGATAAAACTGCAACAGGTATTGTAGAAGTCGGGGCTTATAGTGGTACATGAATGAAATGATTATAGCACAGTGGCAGAAAACGAAAAGGGCAATCTTCCCCATCTTTAGTAGCCTATTATACCTACAGTTGCTGTAACATCAGAATGAATTATAGGGGAAACTGTTCCCCAGACAGTGGACAGATAGGAATAAACATCTATCATTCTGATTGTGGTCATTTCTCCTAAGATGATTCAAGTTATTAGCTAACCCTTCACTGAATGGATAGGCTGTGGACAGTTGTGATAAGAACTTGAATATAAAAATAGATACTGCAACTGCTTTCTGCTTGCCTGATGGAAGTTCAAAAACGACTATTAACCTACAGTGTCTTTGTTTTTAATTTAGAAATATAACACTAAATGCCATGTGTGCCTTTTGGTATTATATTCTGAATTTGTATACAATTAGGCAGACTGCATTAGAAACTATTCTACTGCTTTATATTTCAGAGAAACCTAAGGCATCCTTGTAGTCTGTAGACCTCCGAACTGTAGTTAGCAATGACCCTAATGTGAGGCTACATCTTCTCACAGGCTGTTAAGTACTGTAATTGAATTTGATATAATTACCTTCTGGTGTGTGGGGAAACTGTGGTGCACTGGAGTGTGGAATATGCATTGAATAACAAAGAAGCAACTCATACTTTAGTTATAAAGTAAGCACAATCTCCCTATACCTGTGATGTAGGGGTGACTGGTGACTTTTTTTCTGGAATCAAGAAAAGATAATGGACAACCAAATATTCTCTTATCAGCAATAAAAGGGTGTCTACAGATGAGAAAATAAAAACAGTAGCCTATTGGAGCACAAAAAAGGAAGAACACATTTAAAATGTGATTTGCAGACATTTAAGCCTGACACCTGATCATTTTGCACAATAAACCTCAAACACCAGTGTCTGCTGGGCAAGTGGGTTTGCTAGGCCTACATCTGCTTAGTTGTGTGTCCTTTTTCCTTTTTCTTTTATCCCAATCATGCATTTAAAAAAGTCAGCTGTATGTTCCTCAGATGAGGTGTAGAATTTCCCTCCTCCCACATCTTGTGCTGGTACAGTAGGCTATAGCTGTATATTATTAGAGCAACAGTTTTTGAGATATTCTAGAGGTCTCTTCGCATACATAAAAGGGTAAATCCCCGAATGTGGGAGGTAGAAACAATAACAAATGACTCATGGAGGTTATTATATACACGCATTACTGTCCAATTACCATATAGAGTCCTAGAGAGTCTATTTGCAGGATTCCTTCCAAATCTATCCCCAGTATTGTCGTGTACTGTCTTTCTGCAGCTCGTGTTAAAATAAGCACTTCAGGTCGGAACACGAATCACACATGAACATACATGAAATATTTACCTATCTATATGTATCTATCTATGCATACCCACCGCCGTCTCTAATTGAGGCTTTAACCCGTTACTGAGCTTATCTGAAAAGTAAACTGCATTCACAGCATCACGCATTTTTTATGAGAATCTTTGCGTATGGATGAAGATAGTTGTAATGTTCTTATCTGAATACTGAAACCATATTTCTTAATCCTTTCGTTTGGACTTACATGAGTGTCTGCGTCGTTGTGGATACGTGAATCTTGTTTGTTTGTTTGTTTGTTTGTTTGTTTTTATTGCAATTTTACCAGCTTCAGTACATTACAAAACGGCTACAGTTCTGATAAAATGAATACTGGTCATTTATATCATTGTAAGTGTTCGTTTATTTTGTCAATACATACATTAAATTCACTTTTTTTGCATAATTTTATTCTGAGCAAAAAAAAAGAAATTATAAGAATGTCACATACATCACCCCAGTATTAGTCATAAAACAGATCGATAAGTCAGCCATCCCACACTCGTGTAAATACATTCAAACAACTATTTGTTATCCAGCTTTCGTTGCATTAACTAACTCATTTGCAACTCATTTATTACCATGTTGACAGATCAATCCTAAAATGCAGTTAGATTTTTAGTATTTAGTATTTAAATAAAAAATCAAACACAGCAGATTAAAAAATCGCTCCTATACTAACATGAAGCAGGACCCTATGGATGAGTATTGCCTTATATATTGTTATGGAATTGTTTCCTAGTAGACTCTACGTGGGAATCCTCTGTGTGAAATGTCTACTGAAGTATCTAGTCTTAGATTATTTATTTATTTATGTATTTATTGCTCTCAGGTTTTAGTATTGGCGTGATTCCCATTTCAATACATATTTCCGTTAAAACCGCTGACCGTGGCTGTCGTCGTACAGATCCACAGACACAGTCTGTATACAATCTGAAATGTACCGTTCTATTTTCACAGGTTATATCTTGGCTTGCTCTGCATAGAGTAATTAGCATCTCCACATGCCCAGTCTGATAGCGAAGTGACACGTCAAACTGCCAACGTCCACAAGCTCATTAAATCAATCCAACTTAAGATGGGTCAGGTGAGCGGGATATACTGGAGGCATGTCCACCTACAAAATGCCACAGTCGCCGATTTTCCCCTAAGGTAAAGTATATTACATCTATTAAAAAGGTGCAAACAAATCAATATTTATTCCCATGTTATATAGCATCTATATATGTTTTTTTTTTCTTTCGAGGCACCCCGATTTGAGGACATCGTCGAAATAATATAACCAACTCAAGCTATAATTGAAATCACTCACAAAATTAATTAATGGTCATTTGTTTGAAATAGAAACAAGTTAAATCCGGGCCCCTCCACCAGAAGTGGATCTAGGGAACTTTTGGAACTATATATATATTATATATATATATATATATATATATAATATATATATATCTATATATATATCAAAAAGTTTTACTGTATGACACTTTTAATAACTCTTTAGACTTTAAAGTTAAGTACGCACTCTTATTTTTGTGAGAATCGTGCTATTCCTGTGTATAGCATTATTCATAACAACACGACTCCTACCATCTTAACGCTAAACGCAGCTAATGAAGGCGCTAACATATTCCAAAGTGCTAATTCCCTTACTTGAACACTAGGCCTAGGCTACGGTAATTAATGCAAATTGGGTTTGTGGTTCCCTCCAATGAAACCTATAATAAGAAAATTAGGCTGATCCGTACCGTTTCCATATAAAGCAAGTCTGCACTGTCCATGGTGCTGCTAGGTTTATCAAGCTAGGTTTGCAACAGGGGAGTAAGTGAAAACAAAAATACTCAGCAAAATAATCGGATGAACCGAATCAGATCAAAGAAGAGAGAAGGAAGGAATGTACACAAGCCTTAGAGCCCCGTAGCAGTTTCTTCGTTCTTGATATTATGATAAGCAAATCTAATGCTATGATTTTCGCCACTTATTCATACATGCAAGCCGCTGCATCCCCTCACCTGATCTGTGAAAGAAAAGGGGTCCTATTGAACAACCAAAATCACGATCCGCACGCGATGCGATTAGATCATACTAAGAAATCACAAACCCAATTTGCATTTGATCATTAATACCACATATAACGTTTAAAAAAAAAAAAAAAAAAAAAAAAACTTAAACAGCGGATTAAATCCAAAACCTCGTTTCATCCGACATGCATCGGACGGATAGCTGCATCATTATATACGCAGAAAAGTAACATACCTTTCATCCAGTCCAGTACTTGCTTGGGTGTCCATTTGCTAATAGGTTCCATTACTAAAGCCATAGCCGAAGTCACTTTCTTTTACTCACGCCAAATGAACAATGCTTTGATTACTCAGTAATACAAAATATAAATGTATTTTTTATAAATAACAGATATAGATAGTCTTTCAAAGCATGGCTGTAAGCAGGCACAGGGGAGGGTATGATGGTGCAATCCACACACACACACACACACACACACACACATACAGCTGAGCTGCCGTGGCTGATGTCCCCTCCTGCCTACCTCCCGCACTGTGATACTCTAATATAGCCGAGGCTGTGTGTGCTGCGCGCGTGTAGCACCTCCCTATTGCACTCTGCAGCAGCAACCCCGAGCCACGCTGAACCAGGAAATGGTGCAGTGGATGGGTGAAGAAGGCACGGCGCACGAGTCCTTTAGTAACAGAGCATTCCACGAGAAGCACCTCTGTGCAGAACGTGTAACGTAGTGGACCGCGCAGGACTCCTCCAGAAATCAGTTCATTAAGAAATAACCCCTTCTTTTTGGATGAACGTAACATTTGCTCTAAAAAACAAAAAAACAAAAACTGAAGTAGAATAATTAACTCAAGCCTCATGGAAACGTGGGAAGTTTCAGAAACGTTAGCATTATTTGTCTGACTCTCCCCTCCACCTTACACTCAAACACAACTCAAGCGACAATCTACAAAATAAGGCTGCAATATCATTGCGGTTTTCTAACGAGTTGTGTAAGGAGCATATATTTGTTATAGCACTCACAGAAACCACAGATTTAAGGACTGTATTCCCCATAGGTAAAGTGTGTGTAGAAATGCCCTATAGTGATCATAATATGACATTAAAAAGTACATTTACAATCCAAAGTAAGAAAAAAAAATTGCACAGATATGTCTTTGATCGCTGTACACCTACAAGGGTAACATTTGTTATTAAAAGGGGCGTTCTTTTATGCATCCTTTCCCTATTCATATTAAGTCTTATTATTACGATACTCTGAGTCTATTAACCAAGACTTTAAATGTATTTTTACTTTTTACGTTTGAATTTTCTTACCGTTTACATTAATACAGGCATACATATTAAAACAAAAGAATAAATCAATACGCTTAAGAGACCTAATCACTTTTTGTGTTCTAGAACAGTTTAGTCCAACAGTGTAGCTACAATCAGAGGGTGATTAGCTACCAGGAGTTTATACGTTCCAAATAGGTATACATTTGAAGAAATTAGCATTTCCTGAATTATATTAAAAGTGACATATGCTATCCGCATATGTATAAACAGTGTCTTGCAAAAGAAGACTTCAAGTTTATGCCTGCAAAGCTGACTCTTGACGAATGTTCTTTTCAAATGATGTCAGATCTGCTGGCACTGTGACGGTAGGGTCATCTGTTGAAAGTTGGTCAAAAGTGGCTGTGAGTGGGGAGAAAAATGATAGCAGTCGCTATTATTAGTACAGCTATGGACCAAACGTTTTGCATCACCCTATAGAATTAACCAAGTTTGCTCCATAAAGTCGAATTAAACCTGCTGTATAACGTTTCATTAACATATTTAATTAAATACCGCTTTGTAGTTTTCCATATACTTAACGAAAAATAAAAAAGTGACCATTCGAAATATAACATGAAATACTGTACTGCTATTAAGGCTTCCAGTAGATATCGTTTTGTAGTTTCTTTGATAGATAAAATGTCTAAATTGTGTTAATTAAAATAAAATAGGTCTCAATCCTAAAATTCTTGGTGATGCACAACGTTTGTCCACAGCTGTACCGTTAATAAATAGGGTTACTATAAAACAATGTATAGTTATTGGCAATGGAAGTATAGAGCAGGTTCATGACACAGCATTGTTTTCTGCCCCATGTATTTTTAGAGGCACATTCATTCTCCTCGGGTTACAAACTTCCAGTTCTGAAACATTTTTGCATGGTACAAACATTATTGCAGGGAACAGATGTCTTTGTTTGATTTTAATTCTGATTATTTATAAAGAATACGTTAACAGGCAGAAAACACTGTCAAAGAACTAATTAGGGAACAGCCTGTATAAATACAGCGTGATCCTGGCGGACATCCTCACCTCAGCGCCCCCTGCTGGGAGAATGTGGACTGGAGGCCCCGGCAGACACTATTAAAGTAAATGAGTCAGGCAACAACTACTGCCAGATGTGCAACTTGAAGCCTAATGGCTTTCAGTCTAAATATATACAAATCTAGAAGAAAAAAAAAGATGATTTTAATGCAGATCATTTTCATGTAAGTCGATTTGTGTATCATTCTTCTTTGTTTATATAGCACATCAAAATATGTTTTCTGTAATGTTGAAATAATAATAATAATAATAATAATAATAATAATAATAATAATAATAATAATAATGTTTAAAACGCTAGGATGTTCAAAAGTTGTGTAATCCAAAATGTTTTCTACTTTTTTTTAAGTTTTAATGTTTAAACTAAATACAGTTATTTAAATGAATATACTTCACTTCTGATTTTTAAAATTGCATGCACATATTTACTGTAAATATGTTTGTTTGTTTGCATGTATAAATACCTTTGTTGTTACATATACCATGGAAAAATTACAGCATAGCAAAGTGTGATATAGCAAAGCATGGTAAGCATAGTAAACTGCAACATCACAAATGATATCAGTACTGTGTATACACTGTCACTCACACCTGGTATTGTCACCCTATAGCTTAGATAGACAACCAAAGATTTAGCTCATAATGTTACTTAAATACCAAATTAAATCTTTACCTTTCAATGACAATTAGTCCAAAACATTAAATGACAAGTGTTGCTCATAAGCTCGAGCTACCATTTTGTAGCTTATGTATTACATTTTATTGTTGTTTTCAAGTATTTTTATTTGGCGTCATCCTGAGTGGTTCTTATGACAGAAACATTGTGTTTTTATATATTTTATTTATATATTCTATGTTAGGTACGTTGACTCTGGAGTTCAGAAGCTGATCTTGAGTTCTAGTTGCCTGCCATAGACATATGTAACAGACTACATCAGCCACAGTGATAAGCCAAGAGAAGCGGCTTAAGTTCTTTTAGAAACTGTAATAAACACAAAAAGGTCTGTAAACGTGCAGAAAGTATGACCTTTTAATGTTTCAGTTTCTAAAAGATTTGTCATATACGCTTACAGTATATATTACAGGATTAGAGGATTGTGCATACTTTACAGTTTTATACCTGGACAATACAATATCTTTATACCGCATGTTCTATAGTAATAAGACTAGGACTTATAGCTTTACTATTGGGAGTCCCAATCCTACGAGTTTACTATTGTAATCTTAATATTCTAGCATCCTAGATGCAATCAATAGACTGAACTGAAACAAATCCTTTTGCAGTTGTGTTTATCGTATTATAACCCTAAGCCTGAAATTCCCTTTGCCAGGGATGGTAATCTCATTTTTGCTTGGCAACAATCTGCTGGCAACAGAAAGCGTTTCAGTGCCAAACAGCATCAGACTCTGCTCAGTTTGAAGCCCAGGCCTTACTAACCACCAGTAAGAGTCGTTATCTTGTCAGGTATTTCCACAATAAGACATTTTTGTATCTTTCATTAAATCCATAGTAACAGGTAGTTGGAACCGCATTATTTTTTTTAATTGAATGTTATACTCTTTGCAGGTGACTTTAGTAGACATGCCAAATATCTAGTGCTGAAAAAGTAATAAATGATGATTAAGGACATACATTACGGTATCAAATATTAAATATATGCAAATTCAGAGGGTATAAAGAAGTGCGTTAACCATGTTAATGATGAAAACATGAATTCTAAAAAGAAAAGAGAAAAAGTTCGTATAAATTGTTCTGTAGCTGCTATAAAATATAAACACTAAACTAAAAAGCTACCTCTCCACAGAAAAAAAGCCTAGAAGTTTTGGGGATTGTTGTTGTTGTTGTTGTATTTTTTATGTATTATCTATATTACCACTGGTGTTCCATTAAAGACATAACAAGCTAAAATCCAACTGCACTTGCAGTATACGATCATAGAGAGCATGCCAACATTTCTGCAAGGAATTCAGTGCTAAGATTTAGCAGCTGTCTTCTCACTGCCATGCAATTACTTGATCAGTAGGTAACATGCGTTTGTTGTTATGACTATCACATAGATCTTGACAGTTAACCAGTAACAGTTGTCTCAAACATGAATGATTTGAGCCATTGTAGACACTTGGTTTCCATTTCATCTGGGCTGACACATGAGCATACTGTGCAGACTATCACAGGTATGTCCTGATGCCTCTTTTTTTTTACAAGGGGAAAAAACGAGGTTCAAAAGTTTATTTGGGCAATAATCTTATGAGCTAAACAAACCTGTAACATTTATAAACTAGAGTGTCCCTGTTGCATGTAAGTGTCAGTGATGATAGGCAAGACAACAGATCTGGCATGATAGAGGGCTGCATGTGTTCGGTTGGCAGGTGCTTATGCATCTATGACTTTACAAAATACAGAATTTCAGTCAACTCTTGAGATTTACTACATTAAGCTGAGGGAACACAAAGCCACTTTTTCAGGAACAGTGGCTTGAAACCTCGTTGCAGTAGACCGGGAGACCTATTTTCAGGCAACTTTGTGTAGCCTCAGCTTTAGAGATTGGAGATAAATGAGGATGAGGTTAGCTAGTGTCCCTTACTGTAAAGAGAAGAAGGTTTAAATGTACTTGGCTTTAACAATTTGAACTCCTGGACTTGTGCACATGGGATCAGCGCATCAGCTAACTCTCTTAACTGTCCACCATCAGAGCCTGGAGGCAGCCTCTGCGGAGAGCGTCACTCTATGGCTGAACGCCTGCAGGAATGGATTTTGGATCACCATCACACACTGGGAACCTTCCGCTTCCACATAACTGCTCGCTTGCATCCATAAAGCTATTCAGACTTTTTTATTATCATATTAAGTTATTAATGATTCTGCAGAGATGAGCAGTCTTTGTCGTCTGTCAAATTAATATTTATTTTTTTTCAGCATCCCTGGCCATCGTCCCAGGATCACAGCCTAGACAAGGGTAACCCTTTTTAATAAAGTTTTTGAAGTCCTGGTTTAAAAGATCATTATTATTTAATAGTTCTGGGGGCGTTAGGTGACACATACACCAAGCTTTTGTTCCTTTCCCCTCTGGAGGCCTTGGTTTGAACCCGGGTAAACTCACAAGGCAAATTAATTTTGTGGTTTCACTTCATCCCATATAGACATTAAACCACCGAGCAATTCAACAGCAGTCTCTGCTTGAGAGAGGCCCAGGACTGCATGGCAGTTGGGGGGCCTTCAGGACAGGATTGAGGTGCACTCGCTTGTTATGAGGATGTTGGCTTTTATAGTGCCTGTCCCTCACCTTTCAAGAGCACTGAATTCCAAAAACATCACAAAAATTATAAATAAAAAGAGCATTAACACTCATCCGGGCACAGCTTCAAATTAATAATCCGTGAGATGGTGATAGTTAATCATCCTCACCAAGGCTTGCTCATGGCCTCTCAATAAGTCATGTGACAGCATATCTACAGTATATTAGGCAGCAGGATGAAGAAAGTCAATAAGAGTTATTAGAATGGCTGTGCTCCCTATTCAGTTACTTCCTGAGAAAGGCTAGTGGACTAAAAATGCTGATTCCTACACCTTCACCCTTTCCAATACAGTAATTCACTGTATACTGTATTTCCATATTCCATATATTAGCTGTAAGCATCACTTTTAATTAATTAGCATTATTGGCATGTAATGATCTATACATATAGATATATAAAATGAAATCTGCAGTCCATTGTGGTATTTTCTGTTCCGACAGCTGATGAAAGATGGCACAGTACTGAAGCTCCCTATCCCAGACCAATGTGCTCACAAGCAGTTACTGCCCCCTATCACTAGCCTCCAGTACTGCAGCCTCTGCCTAGTGCTCAATTTTACTGGCCAAAGAGGTGAATGGAAAGAAATTGGTTATGGTAGTCCAGTATCAATGTACTCAAAGGAAATCGATGCATTACACAAGAGAATGATATCTTTCTAAATGGCTAGCCTATACTTGCGGGTGTACAGAAGAAGCCACTCTGATGCATTAAGAAAACATTTTCAGGAATCATGTGATCATTCTTGCTATACAGTATGAAGATGGAATAAGCGGTGCCACAGTGAAACAAGGCTGGAACGTTTTTTCTAGGTTGGGCAGATATGCACAAACAAAAACAACTAGAAACACCTTATCTTTTTGCTGTACATTAATTGTGTTTTCAAGATGAAGTCTTGAAGTTTGCCACTAGGCATGTGCAACTGTAATTCCTGTCCCCTCAAACTAATTTTGTATAAAGATCTTCTGCTTACTCACAGCTGAAGAGCAGTGGTGTAGTCTTAAATTGCCACTAAAGTATTGAACAAGAATTATTACACAAATGCACATGTCATGAGCATACTGAACTTCTAGTAACACATAATAGGTTATGCGTTCATCTAATTTCTACAAGCATTTCCAGTGTCTTTCTCCATCTTTTCAGAATGCTTTACTTTACGTGTGTGTGTGTGTCACTGGCAGAAATATGATGTCTGAGCTGCCTATAGAAAATAGAACTGGGTTCTGGCTCGACTACACCACTGCTAAAGACGGGGGTGAAGGGGAGAAATACAGTCACACCCAGTGCTCAGTTCCGAAAACAAGTCATTTTAAGAGTGTTCTCAAAAATCTGATAAATAACGATCTATCAACAATAGAGAATAAGAGGAAACAAACGTAAACATGAAAGGTCTCTAAAATGCTGACGGTACGAGGTACCCCTTTAAGAGACTCCCTTTGCAATAGCCAAAGCTAGGTTTTCAGATTTGGAACAACAGTTATGAATTTCGCAGCCATTTTTTTTTTGATGTGCAACAACAGCAGCATTAACAGGGCTACATCAATGTAAACGTGTGTACAAAAAATTAATAATACCAACAGTTTATTCATATTGAAAACCAAAAGCTGTTTAATATAATTATATTTGTAAGAGACATTTTGAAAAAAAAACAAAAGAACTGAACAGATTAAGCTTTAAACTGTAAAATCAACTATAAAAAGGCATGTTTTAAACAATGAATTCTGAATGCTATTTAAAGCAGTTCCATACAAATTTAGTGGGTCTTTTCTCCATTTAGAAGAGAAAATGTTTCAAACTCTGCACAGTATGTGCATTCTTCACCCTAAACTGCATGTACAAAGAAAGTGCTCTTTATGCAAAGCCTGGGAGAGCCACACAAGGGCTTCTCGTTTATTTTGAAAACATACAGTACATAAGCAAATATGTTTTAAGACCAGTTTAGAATACGAGAGGCTTTTTGGACAACGCGCCGCCGATCGCAGCCTAAAAGAAAAGCATATTTCCAGTCTGTCTACATTAAAAAGCAAAAGCGAACACGCAGACGCAGACTGTATTTCTCTCCTCACAAAGTCAATGGGCGGGATCACGGCGCTCAGTTTTCAGCCGGCTGCGGCTGTCACGACCCTGATCTCGTACCGCCATTGGCTCCTGTCTGGCGCTACGTCACAATCATGATTAGAATTGATGATCGGACGTTTTGATTTCATTGTCTGGCGCAGGGAGTCGGGAAGAAATCTGCTGAATTTGAGCGTTCGCTTGATTTCTCACGAATTAAGCATTCTCTCAAGGTATTTATCCACTTAATTTTCATACTTTTCACCAGGCGTCAATGCTGCTTCCCGGGAAAGGCAAGGGCTGAAACTGCAGTCCAAGTCGGAAAGAAAAACCGCAAAATGCATTTAAAGAAAAAGTTTAGTTGTATTCAGGAGCATGGCCTCCAGGGCCTGCAACCTGTATTCGTTTCGGCAGCTCGCCCGGTTTACATCAGTCTAGCTGGCTTTGCAATTTTGAGGAGGCGTCTGCCTTACCACGAGCGATAAGTTTGAAAGTTTAACGCGCTGGTTCCCTGTCGGTGGTTTATATTCCGGCGTTGACCAGTTTTGCCCTTGCCTTGAACTGGGTGGATATTTTTCTTCTTCCTGACCAAAGCTCTTTGTAATGCAATCAATAGTAAATACAGCAGCCATGCGCACTGAGGTGACGGTTTTCCCATGGGAAAGGACTGCGTAACCCTTTCATTGCCGCAGCGCGTTTGTGTAAACTACACTTTTAACTGCTTTCATTTCTTGCGCTTTCGTTTTGCGGTTTGTCAATTTGCAGAATAATCGCATGGGAATTGGGTTGCCCACTGTATCCAATATATTTTTTGAAACATATTTTGTTTTATTTGTAACGCCATTTCTGTTTGACTAAATTCTGTTTCAGCTACGCCATGCAAACGGCCTTTTGGGTTTTGCACATGATCAGACTGGTACAGTAGCTAACATACAGTAAACTTTGTCCAAAACTGTTATGCATTCGTTGTTATATTTCATGTGTGTTTACTTTAACCCTTGCAATAAATAACTACATTTTAAATACACTAATCTGGCATGTATGGTCTTTCAAAATCTGGAAGATTATACGTAATTTAAACGGCCATAAATTAATTTACATTTTCTTATAAACACTTATCATTAATGAATCAGTTATGTTACAGATGTTTTGATTAGCATATGTATAATTGCTGCTATGAGCTGTTGCATTTGTTTTGCTGTAATTATTTTGTTGGTTTGCTAGCGGTGTTTATTAATTTCTAATAATATTTGTTTTATTCTAAGCTGCAGTGTACCACGATATTTTCGTTTAACTCCCGCAGTGTTTACTGCATGATTCCATAGTTTAGCCTTCCGTGCACTAGACTGTAGAAATTATACATTGTTGAGCATCCGATATTTGTTTACATTCCCAGGATGGGTTAGCTGGAGGCAAACAAGCTTCCTCCCTCCTTAAACAGTTTGTTAATATTTTAGTCTGTATTAGGTTTTGTATAAACAATGTAAATGAGTGCTAACTAATGCTTTTAAATCAATTTTCTTGCCCCTTTTTTAAGCTTTATTTACATTAACAACTGACCCAGTTTATATTGTGCTGAAAATCTTTAGGTTTTTCACTTGCTATTTTAACTTTTTTTTTTTTTTTTAATTCCAGTTATGTAAATATACAACATCCAAGTACCTTTGGTTTAGAGCACATAACTACTAAAGAACACTGGAGTTGAAACCGGAACGCATTGTTAATTAGGTAGCAGGAAACAGCTGCAACTTTTAATCAGTGGTGTTGTCTTTTAAAATATATGCACATATACAGTATTGCTACTGCTAATAGGAGGAATGCAAATTAGTTTTATAACCATGGTTAACCTTTAAGTGAGAAAGCTTCACGTGAAACCAGCCTGAGGTCTACCAGGCGTGTTGCTTTTCAGTGGTTTGTCATTTAGAGAATATTGTAACTGCAGTGTTCAAGCTAAGAGACAGTTTGTATTTCCCCATAATATATACATGTACAGTATGTACCAAGGGTGGCCAAAGTTGGCTCTTCAGCTCCTGGTCTTTGTTCAATACCTGTTCTAAATAGTTTAATTGAACTAATTAAGCATAAATTTAGACCCTGAAGTAGTTCATTATATTCTTTTACCTGTTAAACTTGGAGTGGAATTGCCCTCCAGGACTGTGACTGTACAAATACAATATTTACTTGTGTTTGAAAAACAGTGCAGTCATTTGCTTTTGTTCAAAACACTTACACTTACTTACACATGTTCAATGAACTGGATCTCCTAGTTTTAGTATTTATAGTAATCTTTAGGTTTTTCTGTTTATTTCTGTTACATTGTACATTGGCTTCTCCTGCTCTATTCCATTGCAGTGGTTAGCAATGCTTGAAGACACTGTAAATGATGAGACTGAATCAAGACATGTTCAGTTTAAAGTTATTTAAAATACCATGCCATTTAGGATTTTAAAAAAAAAATGTATATTTCAATTTACTGTTTAAACATTCCCCTTTGCAGACTTATTTTTTTAAGTAACAGAGTTGTTCTCCCTTCACAATAGTCCTTTGACATTGGATTCCATCAATTCCAGATTCAGCTTTAATTTAAACCATGTATGTTTATTTATTTCCGTATTCTTGTCTTCACACGTTTTGAAATGGCTGTTTAAATGTCTTCCCCACCATGTTTGCAGTAATTACCTCAATTACCCTGTATCTTGTTTTCCAGAACTAACTGACATTTCCACTTCAGAAATCCAAGGTTTCCCAAAAACACAAAGAGGACGCCTGCCAAAAAGAGATACAAATACACACCCCTTTCCCCTTCCGAAAGCAATATCCAGCGAGTTAACAAACCAAATATATATAGGAAGGCAGAAAAAATGAAAGCAAAAGCAAGAACAAAAGAACTTAACCACAGTCTTGAATGACCCAGTACAAAGGTTAGCTGCTCTTTTTGCATGGTAGCAGCAGGACAGGTTAGTGTCCAGTCTCTCACATGCCTGTAAACCAGGGAGACAGGCCTACATTTTAGGGAAGGTCAAGAAACTTGCAGTTCGAGGTCCCAGCCTACTAGCTCAGGAAGGGCCGAGATAATCATAGAAACATCCTTGAAGTCATTAAAAGAAGCGCAGAAGACAAGAATATGGAAATATGGAAAGACAAAAGGAATATGGAAAACGTAAGTATAACATATTTGACTGGGAAAACGCGTGTAACAGTGCAGGTTTTAAATATGCCTATTGAGTTCGCGATTGAACCTGCCTCCCAGTCACTAATCTCTAACCACTCGGCCAACAGCTTTATCTTTCCAGAAAAACTTGGCTTGGTTGATCCGAACCATAAAGAGATCTCTGACAACTGAGATGCGTTTTTGATTATTTTTTCTTTTTATTGCCAAATAAATATGAAAACACCCCACAATGAAATCATTCGCTTAAATCAGTTATCAAAAGCACACTGAGAAGAGGCGAGGGAATGCAAATCTCCCCAAAAGAGCAATAAAATTGCTTCTCTGAGGAATAGTAGGAGCTGGAGTCAACAAACTGGAAGTTTTTTTTTTAAATTTATAAATTTTTTTCTGAAAGTTTAAAAACACAAATAAATAATACTAGCACTCTGGCTTTTATCATACTGTACATTAAAAAATAAGCAAGCAAACCTCTAAACGGTTGTCTTGCTGCCAGGACGAGGGGCTGATGCTGATTGGTGGCATTGCATTGCATTAACTAGTCGGTGTGACCATTAATAATTTTGGGATACTGTTAAAATGGTGGCAGGCCAAGAGTCACGTTGCCCATTGTCTGTCCAAATCTAAATTTTGTGCAGCCCCTTCCCCTTCACAATAACTTTTAATCTTTCCCAAAGTGCTCTTTAAACAAAAAGCTGTATGCCATCTCAATTCATCTGCTAGGGGTGTATTTACTTTTTGTTTAGATTTATTTCATATCACTTTTCTGTTTGAGTCAACACATCCTGGTGACTTTCTGTTTTCCATTTAGGATTAGGGTTAGGTTTGTGGTTATGTAAATATGTTTTTTGAAAATGCTGTGCTGTAAAGAAGTGGCAAATAACACAAATAAACTCTAGACATTCTCAGAAGCAGTTAAAAGACCTTTTTTTAAATTTAAAATACTCAAGTGTTTGATACTTGCTTTGTAACAGTTTTATTACCTTTATTATTATTATTATTATTATTATTATTTATTTTTTTTAAATAGTGCAAATAAGCATTTCAGGCAGGGAATCTGTACATTTGTTTCCTCTAGATGAATCTCCGCTCTGTCTTCACGCTCGAGCAGCAGCGGATTCTGCAGCGTTACTACAACAACGGAATGACCAATCAGAGTAAGAGCTGCTTCCAGCTCATCCTGCAGTGTGCTCAGGAGGCCAAACTGGACTTCAGCGTGGTGCGGGTAAGGGAACCAGGACTGGCTTCAGACCGTCTTGGGTACCACAGGAAATTAACGATCCTCTTAAAGACAGCGGTGGCTTGTTACTCTCTGGATCAGTTTCCTATAAGTCACGTGATCGCACCATTTTATCTGTCATTTTATCTGTTTGCTTACTTCTGCAGACATGGGTCGGCAACAAAAGACGGAAACTGACCGCCAAGAGTGACCAGAATGGCTCTCCGCACAGCTCGTCCAATCACACTGTGGGTGGCGGCAGTGGCGGTGCAGGAGGAGGGGGTGGGGGTGTGGTCCTTCCAACAGAGCTTCCGGTACGCAGTGTGGCGAGCAGCTTTCGTGGGGCATCACAGATCCAGCTCCTGCCAGCAGCCTCTTCCTCCTCCAGTAGCATCACTAACATCAGCAACACCACAAACAACAACGGCAGCAGCAGTTGCAATGATGTCATAGTCACTGGCGTCTACACCCTGGCGAAGTCCTCCAGCCGGGCCGAAACAGCCTCCCAAATCAACAACGTTATGCACAAGACTGTCTCTAAGTGCCGTAGCGAGACTGAACTTCAGTCGCCACGTGATCTCCAGCTGAAAACCACCAGCCCGGTGAATTCCTTCAGCAGCAAGGCTGTCTCACTGCCAAGGAAGCCGGCACAGCTCAGCCCCACCAATGCAGTCTACTGCCATGTCAAGAAAAGCTTCCCTGCTGCGGGCACCCAACCGGTCGAGTCGTTGGGCCTCCCTAGGACAGCTGCTTGGGATAGACAGTACACGCAACAGCAGTGGCCTTTTCCCTCTGATCAGCAGCCCTCCAACTCAGTGTCCAGGATGCTGGACTCTTGCCCAGCCGGGAACGTCAAAATCAAGCAGGTGTTTACCCTGGCCCCTGGGGGGAGCGAGCAGCAGCAGCAGCAGCAGCAGCAGCTGTCGAGGGTTTTCGGACAGTCGCTGCCCCCTCAGCAGCAGCACAGCAGGCCCTGGCCGGTGGAGAGCTCTGGCTGCTTCTCTATCGCCATGGAAACTGGTGATGTTGATGATGAGTATGCCAGGGAGGAGGAGTTGGCCAGCATGGGCGCCCAGATGCAGATCTGCCCCAGCGGTGTCTTGGAACCTAGTGCTCTGCGGTTGAAGGACAGCCCTGGGGCAATGTCGGCGGGGCGGGGTGGGGCTGGAGGGACGCTAGGATCGCAGCCAGGCAGCTCAGACTTGTCCCCCACCTCTCTCTACCCTGGCAGCAGGGACTACCAGACGCCGTCAACCTCTTCCCACTACCCGCCTGGCTCGGCTGCAATCTTCAACAGCGGCAGTGTTGTCAAAGCAAGCAGTAACTACCCAGCCAAGTTTCACTCCGCATCTAGCAGCCACAGCTCACCCCAGAGAATGGGCACCTACCAGGTTCGTCTGTCTGATTCTCTAGTTGCTACATTCATATAATGTGACACATGAGCCATCCTCCCAATCACTGTGTCTCCTGTATTATGAATCTACAGTAATTTCAGCATCAAAAAGGCAAAAAATAAATAAATAGTACACTCTACATGATGTGCCTTTAAAACACTGGAGTGTTTGTAGAATGTATTTTAAAAAGAATAATCTAAAATGAAAACCAGCTTTTGCCTTCAGTCCCTCTTTCCTGGCATCACTGTCTCTTTTTTTAATGTAAAATATTGGCGGATAAGTGCATTATTTTATGTTTTATTGGTGAGTGGAGAAAGAACAGAAAACTGAAACTTTGGGCTTGGTGTGTTGATGTGCAGATAAAAATGCAAAGCGGGAAAGATCATGGTCAAGGAGTAATCGCTCTCTCAGGCTAGGCGCTCCATGTCTTGTGTTTCTTAGCATTTCGGTTGCTGTTTTTTTTAGGGTGCCTGTGTGTGAAGCTGGGGTGGCTCTTTTCAGGGTTTCCTAAAGTGTATTTTTCCACGTTGCTTTCCAGTTCACTGCTCAGCTGTAAAAGTCACTGCCTCTTTAGAAAGCAATGCAAAACCCTGGAGCCTTAACTGCATTCACTTACTAAGCCTAAAAGTGTCAGAAAAGTGTTCATTGGATGTTGGGTGGTTGAGGAGGATAAGAGTTTCTCCATGTAGCAGATATGTGACTGTTGTGCGTTTTTTACATGTTCTGCAGCTATTCCACCTACCACTGCCACGACTATGACTACTCCTGCCACTCTGACTATTATTACTTATTATTAGGTGTATTGACCGATTTAAGTTTCCTGAGTTACAACAAAGCTTAAAGGTGTGATCTGAACAATCCTACTCATGTAAGTACTGTAGCTGTGGGAGCAGGTCTGTTTGCCTGACAGAATGGCAGTGTCTTTGAGGACCAGCAACAAGGTCTGCTTTCTCATCTAGACCACAGAACCCAAAACTCTGGAAGTAGTAAACGGACACCAAGCTGGCATTCTCTCAAGGTGTTTGATAAGTGTGGGGCACTGCGGTTTTAAAAAGCCTTGTTGCTGTTTGCTTTACAGATGATCCTAATAGTACTTGCTGGAGTTAAGAGCAGTGCATGATTAAGACCTGGGGGTGCTCATTTAAACTTACAAACCTGAGCAAGTTTGAAATAGTTTCTATTGCCCCCACCAACCTCCATTTGAGACCAGCACCTTCGGAGACATAGTACACAGTGTTCAATTTGAAACATTTCAAAAGTAATGTCTCCTGCAGAAACTCTCTTCCTCTGCCCTCCACCCTGATTTCACTAGGGCTATAATACTGAAGAAATAAAGAAATTACATGACAGGTTTATGGCCTATATATGGCTGTGCAAATAACTGTAGTTATTAGTTACTTGTTTTTCTTCACAGGCCATCCGCATAGAACAGGAAATTGATTTGGGTCAGCAAGTGCTGAAACGTATTTATCTGTTTATTTAAAAATACATTCGAATTCACCCTTTTTTTCTGAAGTGCTTAAAGAAATGTAATACATTACATGACAAATGTTTTGACTGCAAGTCTTTTTTCTGTGTCATTTGAAGACGTTGAAAAAGACTTCTAGTTGTAACGTCTGTCATTAGATTTATAATGTTTTTTTTTTTTTTTTTTTTTTAGTATTTCTAAATGTAACACACTAGAGTGTTTTATAGTTATGGGTGATATATCTAGGGAATATTGGCTAAACCATTCTTTTTCCTTTTTGTGTTGCAGGCATCAGGAAACCTACCAATCCCCTGGATTACAAGTAACTCCAGAAAAAGAACAGTAAGTGTTTGCTTGTGTATCATTCGTGTTTGATAGCTGCCTGGCAATGGCATGCTGGCGTGATCTGAGAGCAGACAGCTCTGGTGTAGCAGCTTGCATTGCTATTGTGTTTGTTAAAAGCCGGTGTGCAATTTGAAACCCCGACCAAAGCTTTCTATCAGCTGCGTGTAACTGGGAGAGGCGTACCACAGCGTTCAGGCTGCAGTTCTTATTAGAATAAAACAAAGATTCAAATTTGATTCCAAAAAAAAAAAAGGAAAAAAAGGCCTTTTGATTTACTTTCTTAATTGCAAAATTGTCCAGTTTTACTGTCTTTCGTACTGGCAAGCAGTATCATCCCAACGCCTGTGTTCTTCTTGTGTAAAGTATATAATCTAACAGCTGGCACACCACCAGAAATATATTAGCAAGAAATAGCACATGGAGCAAATGTGAATTTCTTTCATCCACTCAGTGTTGCAGGGAAGTCAGTTAATGGTTACACTTTGGTGTAAACTGAGGTGTTTTTACTTTAACAGGGGTCATGCATTGCACACAGTACCTACCCGTGGTTAAATGATGTAATTGCATGTTTTTGAGAGTTTAGCACCATGTATTAGAAACTTAGTTTCACCTTTTAAAAAATAATTGCAGTATTACCCTTGTTTCCACCTATGCTCTTGTTTCAGCTTTCAAGGGTTTTGACAAATAAAAAATGTAGTGGTTCATACCACTGCACTCTTCATTTTGCTGTAGTCGTGAGCCATACAGCATCTGCAAGCATTATATGTGTCTTGCCTTAGAATGAGAAAGCAAATGGAATTACGGAGGAACTGGAGCCACAACCACACTGCCTTGTAGAGTGCATCTGTTCCATAACCCTGTAAATGGGGACAAGGTGAAACAGTGGATCTTTCTACTAACAATACAAATGATGATTACAGTTACTCAAGCTTGCTTCTGGAAATTAGACTGAGGACAGCTAGCCCATATTGCTGCATGTTATTCAGACGAGCCAGGGTTACATTCAGGGGGAAAAAAGTTTTGCTGTCTCGGCATGTACTGATCAGACACTGTGCTTCCCAAAATAGCTCTCTCTTTTTCTATGTGCCCCAGATGAAAGGCAGGGGAGCTGTGCAATCACTCCTCAGCAGCTCTCATTAGTGCATCCAAGGGCTGCCACCATCAATACATCAATACCAGGCAGCAGCAGTATGCAGCCAGGGCTGGGGTGCAAGCCTGGAATAATCTCGCTGTGAATCAATCTTTTTTCTTTCATTCATTGGTATGATGAGATCCTTTTTTTTTTCTTCTAAGCAGATAGCAAAGGCATGAGAAATCGACTGATGTAAGAAAAAGCTTTGAGTGTTTCTCTCTACATCAGGTGATTCAAAAGATACTTGACAAGATTGTGAATATGTGGCAGGCTATGTGCAATAAATCTTCAAGCTACAGTTAATAATAGTTTACATTTAATGTTAAAAGATAATAAAGCCTGCAAATCATTTAACTTGATCTTCTGATGCTATGAAGTGCATGCAGGTCTTGTGGATTTGCTGCTTTCTTTTGTGGATAATTTTAGCCCAAGAATTCATTTCAGGAAAAAATGGGGTGAAGAATATTTAATAAAAAGGATAAATTATACTCATGTCTCTGCAGATGATTTGTAAATATATTGCCTTAAGCTTTAAAAAATCAAAAGGAAGGATCCCGTTAGAAGTTAGTAAATATTTCCTGACGAGGTCTTTTTATTTGGAGCTGGTTGGACCAATGGGAGAATGAAACTGTCAAAGCAGACCAGTTATGATAAATTAGTTGCTATCCACGGAGGCTGTAGCAGAGATGCTCTGATATCGATCGCAGCTTGTTTCTCTACAAAAAGGTACACAAGAACGCTTGCCTGTGAGCACTGCTGTTCTGACAGGATGAATAAGAAGGTGGTTTCTTTCATGTTTGCACTGAGTTAGAGAGGGAGAGGGAGGCTGTCTGGTTTGATGATCAGGGCCATGAAGTCGCTTGATCTCTGCTCACAGGGGTGACACCATGTGAGCTTAAGGTCAGGCTTGCTCATGTCCGATATAGCACAACTGAGCTCGGTAAGTGTTTGCTTAACATTGCAGTACCAGCAGATCCACCCCCGTTGAGACCAAACAGCTTGCAGACAGGGGGGTGCTAGTGGCTAACGTGCCCTGTAAGTGTGGATTAGGCATTCAGACAGTGTCTTTCAGCATGCATGCTTCTTGTCAGAGAGGCCTTGGCCCCATGCTGTATTGGGACGTGACGGTATTCAGACATTCTCATCAGCAAGCATCTCATCTCTCCACAAAAACAGAGTTTCCATTGCAACTAGAGGTCACAAACAGCTTTGAATACATGTTGTTGTTTTTCTTCCTTCTGTTTAAGTCATGAATTTGTATTTTCCTAAAACTCTTTTTTTCATAGCTACAAGTCAATTGAATTTGGCCTTCGCTATGTTTTTATGTATAGTGTATAAGTGCTAAGTAATGTATTTTATTTTGAGTATTTAGAATAAACATGCTGCTTCATTCCATTCAAATCATTTGACAATGTGACCTCAGCTCTGCCAGCCCTACCTACTGTACATACTGTATATGTAGACAGAGAGAGTTGAAAGTCCCAGCGTTTAGGATTCTCCAGACAAGGTCAAAGACAGATAAAGGGCAGATAAAAAAAATAAATACAAAAAAAACACCTGCTTACTCTATAACAAACAAATTAAGTCTTATCCAGGGCGTAATACCCACTGAAACCACTGGGGGCACCAGGGAGGGAAGGGTTGAAGTCGTGATTACAGCACCTTTTAATTTCTTTAGGATCTTCTTTCTCTGCTATATGGGTCTAACTCTGAAAAGCTCATGCCACAACATTTGAAAGCTAGAAAACAGATCAGTGAATTCTTGTATGCCTGGGATCAGTTTTTTTAATTGCTCACCGGGTACTTTTTTCTTCCAGTTACAGGATCGGACGCAGTTCAGTGACCGAGACTTGGCTACGCTGAAGAAATTCTGGGATAACGGAATGACCAGTTTGGGATCAGTCTGCAGGGAGAAAATCACAGCTGTGTCGACCGAGCTGAACGTGGACTGTGAGATCATCAAGGTATGGGGGGAGGAGGGGGGGGGGGGGGGGGGGGGGGGCTTTTAGATTGAGCTGCCTACTTTGATGAAACCCTCTGAAATTGAGAGAGACAGACAGCCCAGTCTACACTGGAGGTGGAATCCAGAAATAGATCTGATGTTTGTGTATAATGGGGCGCATCGTCAGCAGTTGCTTTATATATAGCGCGAGGGTCAGGGCTCAAGTCATCTGCACTGCTACAAAAAGAAAATTGAATCTTGCTAGCACGCTTTGGAAGGAATGGGACGATTAGGTAAGCTGGTCTCATTGACAGAAACAAAAGAGTAAAGCAGAGCCACCTCACAGGTTGGGATATGGATCGCCTGTCAGTTAAACCTTATAATTGATCAGGTTCCTGTCATCAAACCCATTTCCTATAGTGCATTATTGAGGGGAATTCCCTCCACTTCCCACACAAAGTGCATTTTTGCCTTCGAAATTCCTTTTTTTTTTATTTACACGTATTGCCAGAGACGAAACTGCACTACTGTATACAACAAAGGAGACCAGCTTATGTGCAACCACCTTGGATCTCAATCTCAGAAGCTAAGCAAGGTCAGGGCTGGTCAGTAATTGGACAGGTGACCTCCAAGGAAAACAGTGGGGCTAATCCCTCACCCCACGTATTTGTGAACCGAATATTCCATTTCTGATCCCTGAAAATGACACGTTGCACCACTGACAATAGCCTAAACACAGCTGTGGTTCTGTTTTTTTAACATTTAACATGTGTAAATCAAATGTATTGACATGCATGTAACAATATTAATAGTAGAAAGAATAGTGACCCTGTGTTGCACCGCCCCCTCTGCAACAGCCATGTTCAGACTTGGGTTAACTTTATCTAATACTGTTTTTAATATTTTTTATAAACTACAACAAATCCCCCACTTTTTATCCTTTTTTTTTCTTATATCTAAACTTTCAAGGCGGTTCAAAATGTGGGACACAGTTCAACATGTATTAGAGTATAAAGCAATTCAAATCGTTCAGTTATTTTAAATAAGTGAACTAGAAGCTACTTCAACACACCAGCTTTCAAAGTGTGCAGTGACATACATATTTGTGACATTCCCCAATACCAGTGTAACAGTTTATCAGCCCTGGGACATTGCGTTCCAGTGGGTATGTAAGCTGGCTGAAACTCAGTTAACGATACGGGGTGAGGGTTTGGCAGAATGCCCAGCTGTAGAGCTGAAGGATTATTTTCTCAGTGAGGTTTACATTGTACTGCTGGTGAGGCCCTGCACCTCTCCAGTGCCAGTCATAGGACCAACTGTACCTTAAATAATGTATAGATAAACTCCACAAAGAGGATATGAAGTGAAAATGCTAAGAGGGACCGGAGAAGATCTATTACTGTTAATGATTAGCACACAGCTCTTGAATATGCTGCATGAAGAGAGATGTGCAACTAATAAACCCTTTCTAAAGTCCACTGTTTCCTGGGATAGATATAGCAGGTTCATCCATTCCAGTAGTTGATTACACAATTGAGGTGTTATCTGAAATTGAGCGTCATTCAGTACACTGGACAGAAGTTCAAGGAAAGACTAGGGTTCTGGTTTTCTGATTGCTCTGTGCATTGTACTGGTATTCTTTCAGATCAATGCACTCTTAATACAATACCTCTGCTGAAAAATTAGGGGAAATAAGTTTTTTTTTTAAAAAAACTTTTCTTGTTCTTCTTGTTGAAGAAGCAAAACAAATGGTAAAGAATTCAGATCTTCATGAAACCTGGCATAATTGTAGAGATTGAGATGAATTCAAGACAAAAGAAAGATATTTCACAAGTACAAAAATCAGTCAAGTTTGTGATGTATCTGTAACGTTACAAAAAATTGAGTTAACCTGCCCCCCCTTTTTATTATTCATGTTGCTTTCTTGTACTTGTATTGTTAAAATAATATTATAACTTGGCTCCTTTTGTAGATACCACATCTCTATATTGCTGATCCACGTGTTAACTTTTGTACAAGTTAAATGTTTTTGGTCAGATTACCTGTACATTGTGGCTAATTAAGCTCATAGCAAAACCTGGTATTGATTAAACTGGGTGTCTGGTTGCAAGTTTTGTTTGGCTTCCAGAACTGTACATAAAGTGAACAATGGAATTCATTGACGAACCTGATGTAGTACAGCACTTACTGTACAGTGAAACCAGCTCCCCCTGGTGGGCGTGATGTTTTCTGAAATGACATACTGTATTTTTCCTGGTCTTGAAAACATGATCCATCCCCATTTGACAAATGTTATGACTCTACTGGCTTTACGAAGAGACCAAACAGGTGGGTAGTACTTGCAATGTTGTATGAATCATTTCTTTTATCCATTACATCTTCTCTTTCTGCACAACACTATTCAGTATCAATGCATCAGGAGTTTACATAAAGCAGTAACAGGCAGGCTGTCACCTTCCCCGTGCACGTTCCCAATGATGATTTCAGTTGCACTGTGAGAAGACACTTGTGTAGGACCACCATGTGATAGATAACATTTCTGAGCTGCAGAGAAGAAAATCGTACAATTAATTTATATACCTGCGTCTTGTCTTTTTTTTCTTTTTTTTTTTTTTTTTTTTTGTATTGCAGGACAGAATAACAAGAAGACAATTTAAATAAAGACGTCTCCTGACAGCAGTTTAAACTAATCACATTTGGGGGTCTCATTATAGCATCTCGTACATTTTAATAATGTCAGGTTTTAACTTTCCAGAATGTTAGTTCTCTGAACATGCTGAAAAACATGTAATTTGTCAATATACTGGCTGTCTTGACTTCAGTTTGATTAGCAAATACAGTTCTTCTGCCTCTGTGCACCAGCTATGCAGGTGCCAGTATGTGTGGTAGCTGATTTCAGATGAAATATATAAATGCGTAGGAACTCTTGCAGAGACCTTTAGGACAAAAAACAAGTGTGGAACCTGCTGGCTGCAGCAATAAGAGGTCTTTATCAGTTCATTGTTATCATGTTCATTGTTGTATATACACACCATATAGGTTACAGTTGGTCTGCAATTTAAACATATACTGTAAAAATAGAAATAATGTATATAATATTGACGGGTATCCCTGTCCCCTGTCAACACAGACCTGGATTGGGAACCGCCGCAGGAAGTACCGCCTCATGGGAATTGAGATCCCGCCCCCAAAAGGAGGGCCAGCTGACTTCACTGACCAACCAGATCCGGGGTCACCGGGGACGCTGACCCCAGGGGAGCACACGCCCAAGACGTCAGACCAGGCGGAGGACAGCGACCACAATGACGAGGTGTCCATCTGTCTGTCTGAAGGTCAGTGTTATTTCCCACCCTTGCTCTTGCTTAGTGACTGATGCGGGTATTTGTCCATCATGTCCAACCAGTCTTTCCCCACTCCTGCCTGATTCATGTATCTCAAGTTGTTTCCCTGACCTCTGCTACCTTAATCACATTGAGAACTGTGGACTAGATGGATTTTACATTTGCTCCAGTTCAAATCTTGTTGTAGTTTTGCCATTAAGAAAAAATATTTGATCCTACGCAGGCCTTAGTTGTTTCTTGCCGAGTCTTAACATTACAGTCTTTTGCAAAACAAATAGTGCAAGCTTTGCCCTTCAGTAAATGTGTGTGTTAAATCTGATCCAGTGTTTATGTTTTTGAATGTACAGACGTTTTGGGTTCTTGTGCCTGTGGATTTCTTCACACTTTCTTCAGTTGACAAACCCCTCATGCTCTGTAATCTTGTCATTCATAAAAATAGGCCTTCAAAAATGAAAATAAATAAAAAGAGACCGTTTTGAATTGCACTGCAACAAAACAGCATTAAAGAACTCTGCAGGAGGTACTGGGATTGCGTAGAAGAGAGACTGTTCATGTCACTGCTGTCCTGTAATCCCTTCCCACTGTGGGCCAGGGAAAGAAGGACGGCTCCCTCTGGCAGGACGGCTTCTGGGGCATTGGTATTTTTCACAATCTGGGTTAACTTTCTCCCAGTAAGTCAGAGTTTGGTTAGAAGGGTTCTGTTCTATCCTTGATGTAGTCGGCTGTCTGCTCCCGGAGCATTTCTTTTTAGACTGAAGTCTGAGTCATCTTCACCCCCCACCACAACTGAAACTTCATGATGCTAAAGTTCTTGTGTTAACCCCTGTGTAATTTGTATGACTCAAATCTAGAAGGATGACAGGAACATGCATGTCAGCTTCGTCTAACAAAGGCCACTCAGCCCTTCCTAAGTCATTTTCAACCAAAGAAAATTAGTAATTAAAAACAGGATCAGTTTATGAAAGCCTGTTTGTGTTAACTGTGCAAGCTTCCTGCTGTGCTAGTGACTGGTGAAACTCCAGACACATGCCTGAGGCAATTCTGTTTCTGTGTTCTATGGGCAGCTTTTATGTGCTTGTGTATTTACACAGAAGTGTATGCTACAGTTGGCATGCTGTATATTTATGTGCTACAATTCTAGCACTTGTCAAACAGAGCAGGGATATTGATATAAACAAACTTCAGGGACCGTTTTAAGGAATGTTTTACTAGCCCATTTTCAAATTTTCTTTAAAACATTCCTTTATTTTCTGTGAATTGTACCTTTAAATGGCTGTCAGTGCCACAGCGGTACTGAATGCAGTGTTTTCCCACAGACGGGGCGAGTGATGTGTATCAAAGAGAGAGCGGAGAAGATGGTGATGGAGCAACGAATAACGCCACCTCAGCCGACAATGTGGTATGGGGTATTTCTTTTCTTTGAGATGGTCTATCTGTGTTTGCCTCTTCCAGACTCGTGTAGGTGCATGCTGTCTACATGACATTCGCTTTCATCTGTCCCTCGGCCACCTTTCTTTGAGTCTTGCGAGTCTTCCTGTGTATGTGAGTGTGTGAAAGGTTGCTTTTATCTATGCGAGTATGGATTTAGTTTTAGTTGTGTGTGTGTGTGTATGTGTGTGTGTATGTGTGTGTTTACTGTAGAAGTGAGGACATGCAAATGGATGAACAAGTCTAATTAAACAAGGAAACCAAACAAGTGTGTTTATCCACGCCCTCACTTTTTACAAACTTCTATTTGTCAAGTTAGAACATTTATGGAGACAGCAATGAATTATTATTGTAGAATTTGTTTTTGTTTAAAGAATAGATTATTGCCTAGCCATAAATAAAATGCATAAAATTGTTTAGGGACTTCCCACGTCACATAAAAAGAAATAGATGTATATTAAGTTTTTTTTTTTATGAGTATTTGTTTGAAATTTATTGTTTTGCAGAAAATAGAAATAATTGATGACGATGAAGAAGACGGCTGTACTTCTGATTTTGAGCAAATGCAAACGCTACTTGAATACAAGGTAAAGTACCCTGGAAGAGGGGGCGATGGTAATGAACTGTGGGATTGAAGCCAGGCACTGAAGCACTCTGCTCAGAATTAAGCAGGAGCTGCAGACAGAACGCAGCATTTCCTCTCGGTGGATTGACCTGTGTAAATATTCACAGCATTGAACTGTTTGCACTGCGGCAGCACTAGCTGGAGATCTGAACTTTTAATGTGACGAGCTTGAAGACGTGGTGGTCATGCATCACCCACGGCAATTAGAGTGAGGGGGCTGTTTATTCATTTTAGAAATTATTTTCTCTGCTATTTGGTACAACAGACCATAATAAGATGTACGTTGCTGAAAGTTTCAGATCTAGAATTCAGATTCCTTGTTTCTCAGTCCTGTTATAACAAACATTTAACAGATTTTAACAGATAAACATAAAAAAAAAAAAAAAAAAAAAGAACACCAGAATTAAGAATGTTCATTAGAAGGCTCATGGTGCAGTTTACTGTATTTTGTTTGCAATACAGGTATAGATGTACTGAGATTCTTATGACTGCTGTTGTTTGATTTGAGCAGTTTGTAGGATACCTTAACACATACAAACACCAGAACTCTACTTTTGGTATATAATACTTTTGGTATTTTAAAAAACACAATATTTTGACCATCTCCATCTAAAATGTGACGAAGGCAGTAGCCTACCTATTGCCCATAAACTTATAGCTGAAAGTAAGTCAATGTAAGTGATCAATAGAAATTACCTGCACCACCTATGGAACCTTAGTTTATTCAAAGTTAAAAGGTTAAATACATGTAGTTCAGCACGTTGCTGGCATAGGATCAGGCAGCCAGTGGCTGTGGGGGAGCCTGCAGTTCCTGTAGCTATGTTCCCGCTTAGCTGCTGTAGGCAACAGCAGTTAAAAGCCATTTAATGAGCATGTCTTTTAAACCTTATTTAATTTATCTCCAGCTTATCTGAAATTGAAATCCATCTATCTCGATCTTGAACTGATATAGATAGATAGATCCATCCATCCATCCATCCATCCCCAGGGCACTAACCCCCAAGAGGAACCAGGGGGTGTGGTTCCCAGGGTTCTTTGAGCTTTAGCTGTGCCAGGTTGAGCACAGAACATCATTCTACATTTCTTCTATGGGCTATTCTCTGGAAACAGGGAAATAGTCATCGAGTCATGTGTCTTTTTATGTACATACTCACATAAGTCACTCACATTTTTCACAGTTGAGAACCGTTCATCCAATTGCAATGAAATGGGGAAAAAAAAACAAAACAGTTTAATTACATCACTACAGATTTGTTTTAAGAAGTTTAAACCCCTGCTTCCCGTGCTGTAGGTCCTCGATCAAATAAGAAATAAAGACAACCACCCATGTAACCTGTGCTTTTTGTAAAAGCAAAATGTACGCCATGGTTGAAAGCAAGAGAATATATGCTCATTTTACTCTTGCATTTACTGGACTATATGGGCAGTTAATCTGGCAACTCTGTATGTATCAGCTGTGCCCACCCTTGCTGTCCAAAGGCCACTGTGTGTAGGATGTGGGATGACAGTATGGTCGTGGGCTTCAGATGTCTGTAGCTAGTGGCAGAATCGAATAGCTAGCTTATCGTATTCTGTACAGGAGGGGACTGACTTGACCTTTTGCTAAATGTCACATATCTCCGAGTTCTGCATCTCCTGGGTTTGATGGTATGCTCTTTTAATTTGATTGCAAACAGGATTTTCTCCAAAAAGCAGACTGAAAACGTGTCGTGACATCTATAAAAACAGTTGTCCATGCCGTCAAACTACAGTATTATAAATAAGGCTCTTTATACAAATACACCGTACAAGGAACAGAGGAAAATAGAAATGCGGCATCAGGCAGTGGAATTATTTGGAAGACTTTGATGTGAAACCTGTAATCCTATAGTTACTCAAAGTTTACAACCAGCCTGTGATTTTAATGAGCATGCTGACTGACAAGAGCATGGTACCCCAAAATGATATCCATAATAATGACGAACAGCTGGAAAACTTTGCTATCAGTGAATGTAACCTCATTCTCCCTTAAAATATGCAGAAGACTGAAATAAGCAGGATTCTGAAATGTTATCTTTGAACTGTTGGGTGGGATATTTTTAAGTAAGTTGTATTTACTTATTTTCTTTTGTTCTTTTTGTTTTATCAGCATGATGAAGTCCAATACCTTGAGCAAGAGCTAGAAAACCAAAAACAAAGATACTACGATCTCCAGACATTTACCAGGAACTTGGTAGCCGCTGTGAAGTCAAACGACGCAGAACAGCAACAGGTGAGGCCCTGCGCAATGCAACGCGAGAGCTTGGCTGATTTCTTTTGACATGGAGAAGCACCACAGTTTCTTATTTTTCTCCAGTTCTGATACTTGTGACACGCATTCACTTCTCATGGGATTGCTGCATAGTGCACAGCGTCCCTGGTAGTAGATGTTGTAACTGGAATTTCTGTGATACTAAAGTAGTGCCATTAGGTGGGGCAGATATTCCAACTACAGCCAATGTCTTGAAGCTTCATTTTCTTCACACAACGGAGACCTTCCCCGCAATGTTTGTAATCGTGTGCCCTGTCTGTTTCCACAGGCGCTGCTGTTGAGTTTACCTCAAGAAGTAGAAGGAGAATGGGACTTCAGCCATGTACCTTCAGAGCAGAGTAATCCCATGGTAATGATCCAAACTTATTCCTCTGTATCAGAGGAGAAAGGTTCTGCAGACACGTGACGTTTCCAACCAGACCGTTCTAGGCACTGCTGCCTTCTCAGTGTTGCAAGAGTAACTGTTTTATGGGAATGCCTTTTTTATTGCATATGACTGCCTTGTCCAAGGAAATGATAAATAAAAAATAGATACTTCACAGCAGTGGCTTTTGGTTTGCTTCTATTGCTTGTATGACCAATGTGACCTTTAAGAGTAAGCACAGGGTTATAGAGATACGTCCCCATGTGTTGCTACAATGGTTTAAATGTGATGTCTAGTACCATACTAGGTTAAAGAAAGTTGTTTGCATGCATTACTTGCAGGTACATTGTTGTACTTCCCAGGTCATTCACCCTGCTTAATTATGTCATTAGCTGTTTCAGCTGTTTCCCCAAATAACAGCCTGTGACTTGCTGAAGACTGAGGTGAAATTAAGTATAATGGACTACCTGAAAGCAAGGCTGCAAACTATGTGCTGCTTTACCCTGCTATGGAACCAGATATTTATTTTTTTATGAAAATGTTTACTGATAATGGACCGAGCCATTGCTGCAGATTTACATCACACTGCATAAGATTGAATTAAAATTCTCCTGAGGACTGAAATGAACAGAGTAAAAATCATTCCATGAGATCCATGATAATTTAACAAATTCAATAACCCCCGTTGATTCAGTGTTAACCTCGCTGCAACACTCTCTTTATTTCTGTGCTTATATAAACACTGTACCTCTCCAAAAAACCCTTCTGCAATTGGTACATTTCATCATGTTCAGAGCTTCTAGTACTTTTGCTGTGACCTTCTAATGAAAGCCCTTTTCAAGAGGCTATCTGCTACTCGTAATACAAATTGACTTGGGTAAGGGAGAGCTACGTGACCCTGGACTGTGTGGATAGAAAAAAAACGCAACAAAAGGTGAGTCACTATGAAAGGTACTGGTGTAAGCCTCTTAAAGTACGTTGTTAAAGATGGTTGCGTGGGAGAGCTAAGCTTCCTGCAGTGCAAGTTTTTGCTTGTGTGTCATCTGAAGGATAAAGTGCAGTCATCAACTGAATTGGCCAACCTGTGCCCATTACTGCACTCTCTCTCTCTCTGCTCTGTGACTTATTGACCTACAGGAGCTCCACTGTACTGCATTACCTAAATAATGCTAGAGAGACCACCTTTATACATTTATTTAGGTGTACAAGTTGACAATTCTAAGTGCTAGACCACAGAGGAGGATGTTTCTAGATTAGAATACAGTACCATTCTTTGTACAATAGAGACAAGAGCATATTGTACTCCAGGAGCCATTGGGTTTTTTTTTTTTTTTTTAAAGCTTACTGTTGATCCTCATTCACAGGACCACCTCACTTTGTTGCAGTGTGTTCAGCTCAATAAGGGATAAAAAAAACACCGTCATATTATCAATAAGGTACAGGGCCAAGATCGATATCCAAGACAGCACTGATTTTACTGGTCTGCAAAGTCATTTGAAATGCTCTGGACTGGTCTTCAGTTATTACCACCTCGTTCAGGGCAGTTTGGAAGTGAAATCTGGAGGTCTGTTCTCTGCAGTAGCCTACAGAGCCATTACTTAAGGAAACCCCAGTATTTTGCGCAGTCTTGGACACCGGTATTATCATCTTTATATCGGTCTGTCAGAGACTTAAATACATTTGTCAGGAGCAGCTAATTGATAAAAAAATGTTTTTCTACAGGTAGAAGGAGTAAGTATAGCAGTAAGGCAACCATTGTTAAATTAAGTGAATGAGCACAGCACAGTTTGATAAAGTTTGTGGACGTTCTGAAGGCCAGTTCAGAGGGAAACTGCTTTGAAAGTGTTTTATTAAGACTGTGAAATACCTTTATATGCACTGTTAAAGAATGCACTGTAGTCGGATAGCCTTGGGGTTCACAGAGTGAGGAGCCAGCCGTGTGCTGTTCACTGCACAGTGAAGAGAAGCCAGCCATGGCCTTGGGATCAGACGTGGTGTCTGAACAGCGGGCTTTTCATGCAAGTGAATAGCCATTGCACCTGCAGGGCCTTCACTGCTAAATGAATTCAGTAAATGCAACATTGGTCACTATGCTTTAGTACACTGCCGTGCTTTCAATGTGGGACGCTTTTATCAGAGTTTTCCATTGGAGATAATTAACATGTCAATATGAAGTGGATGTGCGTACAAGAGGGACTGCGTCTGATTATGGTGCCCCGATCTCAGCTGGATATTTATTGGCTAATTAAATTGAAATCCATATTTACACAGCTTTCTTTCCCCCGGGGACCCCACTGATAAGGGGTCATGTTTAGAAGCAAGTGCAAAGATACATGTCTGTAAAACCAGCAAGAAACAGCTTAGTTGCATGAATAAGCTGTTCAATATCAGTTTTACACCATTTTAATGCACGCCAATAGACAGTCACATTCAAAACCTTTTTGGAAGGTGTATATTTATTGACAGAGACGGTGAACAGGATAAAGTGCTTTGGTGCAAAATATACATACCTTGACGTGCAAAATAGAAGTTTGGTCCTTTGGACATGTTTTAAAGCTCTCTGTGTGTTATTGAAATTCATGTTGTCAGGTTGGCAATAACTCAATTTTTTAACCACAAATAAAACATGGTTTTAACAAAGAAATAGAAGAATTTGATCAATTTTAAATGTTGTTATTGGGTGGTAGTATATATTGAAATTTAAAGGGATTTGGGGAAGTGAAGTGGTGAAGCATTCTAGCATTGCTCAGGATTCCAGTGTACATTGGTTCTCCTATGGGCTTCAGTGAAACACTGCTGTAAATTAGCCCTAAAAGGGTCTCCTCCAACACAATTCTAGCTGAAATAGTTAGTAAGCATAGCAAACAATGATGGAGATAATCATACAGAACTGAAAGCCAGCTAGATGTAGTATTTTAACATGTTCTTCTGGATTGTGTTTGTTTTGTAATGTTTCTGGGCAGTCTGTGGGCTTCTGGTCAGCTGTCAATTAACAAATCCACCCACTCCAAAGGGTGTCCATAGCAACACATAGGAACATGTCTCTGATGCATTACTAATACAAACAAAACACACAATGTTCTGATTCACAGCAGCAAATGTATGTTTTATTTCTCTGTGTTTTGTATTTTATAACTCTTTCAAATAATCAAATATAATGCAGCATATTGAAACCTTAACCGACTGATTTTTCTTTATTTTTTAGTACATGTCTGCAAAATAGTATAAACATGTTCTGTGAAAAAAAAAAAAAACAGTTACACTGCAGCCCTTTACTCTCTGTAATTTGACTATTATTTGTCCATATTCCCCTAATATTAACAGAAGAGAAACTACAAACAGGACTTAATTTGTGTGATTGCTACCATTTTGAAATGAATAAATAATTTATACAACAGCAGTCAACTGATACTGGACTTCCCCTTTCCATTAGAAGGGTCGGTGGGGGGGATTCTGTATGAAATTCACAGCTGCAGTTGGACAACGAAGACACATGTTGGTCAGCTGCCTGGTCACTAATGGCTTGGATCGTAGCTTAATGGGGTAGTTTAACATGCTTTGCTCCAATTCCATTAAAATGTTTAATTTCCTCCTGTCACTGGGTTAGCAGTGTGATCAGTGGCCTGGTATCCTCTAATGGGGGTCAGCCAAATGTTTCTTTAGTTTTCTTTTTTAAACACATTGATTGCTTGATAGCGCAACTGAAATACTCTGCATAAGCCTTTGATCGTCTTTAAAAAAAAAAAAGAACAAGCAAGTGACATAACCAGCATCTACATGTAAAAGACATAGTGACATATGGCAAGAATCAGTTTATGGCAGTCCAAATATTCCTTGTTTCCATATGGAAACAAAGCATTAAGGCCCACATCTTGTACCCTTCACAGATGCTTATAATATACTATATACAGATCCATCCATGAGAAGAAGTTTGAGGAAGCCTCCAATCCAAGTGGGGCTGACTCAGAAAGTTTGATCTCGATGTGCTGCACTGCTGTATTTAAAAGGAACAACAGGTGTCTGATTAAATACTGATTTCAAATCAAGACAATGTAGTTTGTCTATCTTTTTGAACAATGACCCCTCAAATGTTTTTTTTTTTTTTTTTTTGCTTTCTCTATCAAATATCCTTTGTAACATTTAAGGATACAATAACAAGTGCCTTGTTGTTTTATTCTGCCTATATTTTTGTTTACCAGACTTTATTTTTCCTTAGCCATCCCCTTAGTTATAATTTACGTGTACAATTGCAAGCTCCTTAAATTTACATTCATTGTTTGCGCATTTTACTAGTACTGAGGGAAACGTTTATTCGGATACATTTTCCACAGGTGTGGGTGGTGTTAATTTACAAGCTAAGAAACAGTTTCTTGGATTTGTGATAATTGCTGTTTTTCTTAGAATCTAGAGAGAACAGCAATTCACTTCACTAGTTTCACCTGAGTGCTAAATTAGCCCGATCAACACCAATGGCCTTCTGGAGCACATATCCAAATAACCGAATAATCGTTTTATGCCGCTCTAAGTAACAGTACAATGCTAATAACTGAACCGGATTGTCTGCGGAGGGCGAATGTTGTTTTATGATTATTTTATTCTAAAAATTAAATAAATCCTATCGTCACTGTTAGAATGATTTTCAATTCCAATAGCAACAAACTAATAACGTTTTAGTATGTTTTAAAGAGACTGTACTGCAAACCCAGCCTCGGTTGCTAATGCTATTTTTACACCAGCAGACTTGTCAGTTTCCTAAATTCCCGTTTACTTGCTTGGGATGGGGAAATCCTCAGGCCAATGGCGTCAGACTGACGTCAGCTTTCACTCGGTTTCCATGCTTCCCAGGTACAACGGCGGCCATATTCATAGGGAACCACTAGCTCTGATTGTCAGGCAGTCGAGTCTGACAGATTTATAAACATACATTTCCGAAACAACCGGACAAACGTGAATTCTGCACCAGCTGGAGAGAAAGGGGCTCCGGGTAGCACCAAGAAATGATCCTCTGTAGAAAACGGCTCTAGTGATAGGATGCCTTTTGCACAGCCGCAGGACCCCTGGCACAAAATGGAGGTGCAAAGTCTTGGAAGTGAGGTATGTACCGCATCTGATGGGCGCACTTATCACTCTGCCTTTGTTTCGGTCAGAACTAAGCGCGCTTGTTATGTTTCTGAGGTTGAAAGATTATGTACCGGGGCCGAACCGACATGCATGTTTTTTTTTTTTTTTTTTTTTTTTTTTTTTTAATTTTATTGTTATACAGATATTCAATTGTAGCTAAGTCTAGTGGATGTGTCTGGCTAACTCTCCGTGTCCTCTGACACATCTTCGTAGCAGTGCTGTGTAGGATGAGATCAGACGCACACTATATATATATATATATATATATATATATATATATATATATATATATATATAGATACAATCTTCGGTATTTAAAATAATGTAACAAGACTGAACAAGTACATGGTATTGCGTTAATGTTTGTAGGCTATTGTTGGTGATATGTCAAGCTGGTGTTTGTCTGTTTTAACCAAGATTATCATTCGCTGCAGCTCTACTACAGTTCTTGTGCATTTGTTGTTTTTTTCTGTATTTATTATTGTTTATACATCATTTCCCATTTTCTTTGAAAATATAAACGTTTCTGAAAGAACAAATTCAGCGAGAAGGAATTCGTTAAATATTTTTAAGTGGCATGTTTGTGTAGGTCTTCAGTGACAGTGAAGCAGACCGACTATTGATGTGGTTGGTAGTACTTTTAGTAAATAGTTTGTATTCCTTCTTCTAATTATTCACAGTGACTTGTCGGAACTCTTTGGGTAATATTTCCTGCCTTAAATTAACGTAGTAGGAAACTAAATTCAAACCGGATTTAACAAAGCAAGACACCGACTGACCGAGGCAGTTTGTTAAGCCGTGCGCTATGCATATATATATATATATATATATATATATATATATATATATATATATATATATATATATGCATGCAATTGTATACTTCCACGTTGAGCCTTGAGGATACTGTGAGCATTAAACTGTTTAGGAAATAACCTTTGACTCTTGAGAAATGTAAACAGGGTTCATATGTCAAATAACTTGTCATTTGAATATGAAAAGAAAAAAACAACAAGACAGACTCAATAGACTTAGATTGACTCAGATAAACTGTAGTTTCCACCAGCGACCAGTCTGAATAGAGAGCATAGTTCCAGGCGGCATTCCAAATGATTAGAGCAGGAGGTGTGTGGGCTATTGGGCGCATTTGATCTTTAAGATACAGTATCAGTGTTATTGCTGTTTTATCTTAATTGTTAAAGTAATATGTGTTTTGTAGCCAAAAGCATTTTTAATAGGGATCACCAGTGCCTACAGCATTTATTTACAGCAACCATTGTGTTTTTTTTTGTCCTCCATCAAGGCCCAAAGACACCAGTCATGAAACATTTTTGTTAAGAGACATACACATGCTTTGAGAAAGGGGCTAAAATCCTGTTTAGCATTAGGTGCTTTGTGAGATTTGCTTGTGTAAACACCAACTGTCTGTGACTTGTATTCCCACTTCCTCTCTGTGGGAGTCACCACCTTAGAGATGTGTGAATTTGAATTTTCAAAGGGGTCCTTCCTTCCTTTTCCACAAGTTAACATCCATAAACCATCTAGTTTTAGATTTTCCGCAATACCTTTCGAAAATGGTGACCTTTGATTAACCCAAAAGACAGTCGATTCCCAGATGTCTGACTGATGTTTTTGTCATTTTGAAAAGACGTTATTGTAACTCAGGTTAATGTCATTTTAGATAACGATGCAGGCTGTCTCCACAAGCACCTGTTGCAGTGTAAACCCATTCCATCAGCTTGTACCCTATGTTCTGCAGATTGCCCTGCATTCAGGATGAACCCCTGGGCTGTGCACTGCCTGCTTTTGAAACCATGTTCCTTTCTATCAAACATAGCACCTGGTGGGTGTGTCCTGAAGTTGCTTGCTTGCATTGATTGATGCTTCTGGTGATAGTCTAGCTTTCAACAAAATCTGGAAAGCTTCTTAGTTTTCTTATTGCTGTTTTAAATGATGACTTGTCATCATTTAGCCAGCTTTGGTCGACTACCATTCTGTTCTAGACATTGAAATCTGTCTATTTGCAGGGGATCTATACTGTATGCCTGTGTTTCCTATGAACACTAAGGCCAACATCTATATTCCACATGCATGTTTCTATATAAAATGTTAACACCCCTTCATTAAAGCATATTGCGTGTATTAGCCTAATGTCATTGAGCTTGCTTGACACTGGCTTAAGTGTGTTTTAAGAAAACGATGTCTTTGCATTTAGTAATAAGTCTTTGCAGCCAAGTGCTTTGCTACTGCAGGTTTTTTTTTGCCCCCTAAAAATAAGCCCCTCTTTCTCATCATGATGTAAATGAGTTGGCTTGAAGGAACTCAATTAGAATTGATCAGAAATATCACTAATCTGAATGGGACTGCAGCAGTTGGCATGGTGGCATAGGAATCTACAGTAATAAATCCAAGCAAGATTATCATGTTTTTTAGAGTTATGTATACAGGGCTACAATATATGTAGGGCTTCTGATTTTCGGTTTTAACCAGTAAAACACCCCTGATACAAAAAAATCGGTGGATAAACACGGGGGGGAAGAACTGTGGTTAACCAATTCACGTTGACTTTACCCTTTTCCCATTAAAAAATAAAACTTACTATAATAATAATAATAATAATAATAATAAATCCATTTCCCAGTGCTGCTGGTCAATGTCCCGCCTTCTTGACTTGCATCTATCATTGATTTGTTCTGAATACTTTAAACCCGGCCCAACTACTGAGTGACAGCACATTCCTACACTTCTATGGAGACTCCGTTTGCAAGATTTAAAACAAGATTACAGTCAGGATGGAGGCTTGTTAGGGGATTTAAAGCTGTATTACAGTTAAGATACGGAGGATTTAAAATAGAATTGTGGCGAAATGTACAAAAATGCCTCCACACAAAAAAACCCAGAAGAATGTGCCCGTGACAATAGGGATTTCTTTGTGGAAGACAGCAAAGCAAAGAAGGTACAACTTAAGTGTGCAAGTACTGTCGACTTACTACTATACATATTGTGACAAAAAAAAAATGCTCAAGGATTTTGGAAAGTAACTGAAAACACTAATTTCATACAGTATATCAAAAAATGAAAGCCCCGCAAAAAATAAAAACCACCAAAAAAATACAATAAATGTAACTGGTCATTCAATGGCACATAAAAGTACATGGGGAATTAAAAAGTGAAAATAGATCGGTACAGGCAACCCAGAACTCAGTACAAGTTAATAGGCTGTTCTACTGAACAAGAGAGGTAGTTAAAGATGTGATATACTTCCGTACACATTCTTATTAACCCAACGATACCAACAATATCTATTTAAACGTGATTCTCAAGCTGAATCTCAGTGGGCTTCTACTGCTGGGGTCAGCGCTTGCACTGTATGTCTCCATGGCATATATTTTTGTACTATTATTTTTAATAACCAAGTAGATTTTGATTTCCCATTAAGATACTGTAATATACTGTAGCGGACTGCCCAAGGCTCCTCCATTACATCTTGTGTCTAGGTTAAGTAGGCTGTATGTCTGGGAATTCAAACCAGCAGCCTTAAAAATATTGCAGGAATTCTGAGTGTCAATATAATCTGTGTTGTGAACGAGATCATACAGTATTGCATTGAAAATAGTGAAGACCTATATAACTTCTCTTTCAGGTCATGATATACAGTAGAAATTATTATATTTATCTGTATATATCTATCTATTACTATATTCAAATGTAGTTTTTACACTTTATTTTCAAAAAGAAATTCTAATGATCAAATCATCAGAACCTCTGGGGAAAAAGTAAGCAAGGATTTGACATTTTTCTGTTCTGTTCAGGCTCATGCGGTATGTGAGTAGAGGCAGGCTTTAGCTTCAGGAGAATTGAGATCATACAGTAAAATGTATGCAGTTTTATTCCCAACAACTGTAACAACTATAGGTAACCACCAAACCTGTTCAATATTAATGGCTAAGTTCAGATCTGACTAGTGGTGCAGCATTACTGTAAATTGATCCCACCTCTCTATCTGATTTCCAGCCATAGCATATTAAAAACTACAAAGAAACACAGTACCTGGGTTAGGCTAATGGTTGTGTAGAAATGCTTAAAGCAAAAAGCAGTGTGGGCTCCCAGCAGTAGTACTCTGTACTCTGTGTCTGTCAAGCCATTTCATTGGCCAGCTACGTTTAATGAAGTAGGCTAATAAAGGACTTGGTTTATTATGCATAATTTATAAAGTATAGAGTCAAGTTTGATGTCATACATCTTGCATGTAAAACACATGTCTAAATTTGACTCTTTTAAATTGCTGCTATACTATATTGCATAAGAAATGTTTAAGAAGTAGATGCAATACTGTTCAAATTAATTGATCAATGAACAAATGTTGTCTTCAGGCATTTGAAAAGTTTTGTGTTATTACCACTTCCCCCTCACAAGGGAGGTGTGGGAGGATGGACGAAACCAAAATGCCACGTAAGGATTTCTAATTGTCAATTCAGCCTTTCATTTTGTTTTGGATGTGAGAGATGAGAGATGTCCTTGAGATCGTCAGTTTTATATTTCAAAACCGTCCACATTTATTTTATTACATGTTGAACAGCACCATAAAATAATTTCACGTGGAAAAAAAAAACAAAGACTAAAATATCTGCACATTGTTGTTATTGTTACAGCTTCAATGTGAGTTGTTTTTGCAGTGAATTGCAGTCACGTCTGGGGCAACTGAATTTATCCAAGGACCCCAGCTATCGCACTGTGAAATAAGTCGTGGTTGGCAGTCTTGCTTTGAGTAATGTAAAGTTAACTGAAATAGATCTGAAATGAGGTATCTTTTTATGAATTATTTAGTAATGTAATGTATTCTTTCATGCAGCCAGTGCCTTATCTAAACAAGACAGATGTCTAATAATTTATTAGAAAACAACCCCATCAGTCTTCTCTAGATCTTCACCAGTAACCAGTTCAGTCATAAGTTAAGACATTTAAAAACAAACTAAATTAAACTGATGCATGTTAGATGTTGGCATAACGGATGGGTCACTTTCAAGGGTTGTCTTGAACAAATTAAAATGATGCCTTTAGGCTAGCTTTTCAACAGCAATGTTGCCAGTAGCCTATAGGCTAAAGTGAAAAGGAAGGGCACTAGATATTTATTAGATTTTACACATTTGTACTGTATACTGCATAGACCTACTGTACAGATGTATATTTTTACATAATGTAAATTGTACAGAGAACATAATATTATTTCAACTAATTTATACGTTTAAAATAAATTGAGCACTATAAATGTATGTGTGTGTGTGATTATTTTTAACCAGGCGACACGTCTGTCTCCCAACATGTCTGGTTAAGTGAGGGGCTATTGTACCGAAAATCTCTGGTGCCTGAAAGTCAAGGCCAGTTGGTAACAAATTATGTTACTGAGTGTGCTGTTGCCTTTAAATAAAATTACTTTTAAACAAAATGTGAAAATAAATTGGACCGGACGTGCTTGACAGATGCTGAATAAAATGACCGCAAAGGGTTAATAATCACTCATCCCGATTCCTTTATACCCAAGGTTTTCTGCAGTAGCCTTGAGCATTACTGACGTCAACCAGCGTACTGTTATCAGTGCATCTCATCAACACAGTGTGTGATACTGTAGCAGTCTCTCACAAGCCATTAGAATTGCAGCAAGTTAGATAATTGGTTAGTCATTGGCAACCCCCCCCCCCCCCCCCCCCCCCCCCGCCTCGTCCTGTCCTGTCCTGTGTCCTGTGTCCTTGAATGTCTTTATGCATTTAGTCAATTGTGTCCTGTAGTTCTGGGAACAGCAGTTCAGCAGTGTATAGATACGTTGTTGTTTTTCTGAAGTAATATATTGGGCTTTGTACTTTTGGCTTTAACCACTCAGTAATGTTGATACTGTATTGCTCTTTATTTACTCTTTCGTTCCTGTTGCTGGAATAAAAGGACTTCTGCTGGTCCTCTGTAAATGGTCTGGCATGAACCGCTGTTATTGATAGGTGGAATACAATGTGTTGAAACTTACTGAATTAGGGAAAATATACTGGGGGGGAAAGGCCAGATGGGGACAATTTTAATATTGTACAGTGATAGATTAATTTTCAATATAATTTCCAGGGCGGGCAATGAAACGTGAAACAAACAGTGTGATTGGTCGAACAAGGTTCCAGCTGTCCGTATATTGAATGGGTATGGACAGTTGGAGCCCTGTCACATATTCAAAATTACTGTGCTGTCTCACTGAATTTAAAGTACCGGTAGCCATCTTGTTAACAGTTACAGATGTACAGTAACTATCAAACTGAGTGACCAATTACCAGCAAAAAAATCCCAAAAGTAGTAAGTAGACATGCCGATTTTGATGAAGAACAATCAAATAATGTATTTTTATTGGTTTGTAAACGTTACAGAAAAACACAAAAAGACACTTCTGCGCACTTTCCACCCCTCTCAGGCACAGACCTTGTGGATCTTACTTTTGCATGTTTCATTTAAATCAATTTACTCAGCTTCACTTAGTGTGTTCAGTTCAAAGTTATACATGGGACCATTTTTGTGGTCCCTTTATTGGTGTAAGGCTATTTAATAATTGCCCCCAAAATTTTTTAAATCCACTGTTTTGACCTTGACTATAAATGCAGTAAGACCCTTCAGGGTGTCCGTATACATCCAATATACAGACTTCTTGGGGGTTGGCACAACATCACAACCAAGACGTCTGTATATTCAATGTATACGGACACCCTGTCGGGGCTTAGTATGTACGTTCGTACATACATACATACATACGTACATACATGCACAGTTAAAGAAGAACAATTAAACATATAACAACATCTGCCAAGAAATTTCACATGGCTGTACCACATTGATATGAGGTCTACTATGTCATGCCAGCTTATACAAAGCCTTAAACGCTGGTCTATAAAAGGAGTCTGTTTAACAAAACTGTACCTTTTTCTCCCCCCCCCCCCCCACTCATAGGTCAATGGGCATCAAATGGTGGATGAGCCTATGGAGGAGGGGGAGTCATTCTCTCATTGTGTGAGTACAGAAAATTCTGACACTACTGTATTTCATTCTTCAGATTTGCATCAGGGGAAATTGTGTTGGTTGATGGATGAATGGATGTGGGATCTGCTAACAAAAAAAATAAGCTATCTTACCTCTTATTGAGTTCAGTGAGACGCACGCATGCATATTTTTATTATGGCGTGGCCTTTTTTTTTTTTTTGTACATCGAGAGGTATGTTCATTTTCCCAGCCCCAGCATTTGTTGGATAATTTCTCTTTCAGGGTATTTTGGGTTATTTTAGAAAGTTTGAAATTCCTGAATCCATCTGTCAGACTAGTATGAGACAACATCAACCCCAACAGAATTCCGAACAAGCCTTTGAAACTAAGAGCACAGAAACTGAAAAAAAAAAAAAAAAACCGCTTTCTGTCTCTCCAAACCACAAGTCTACGGATTGACATAATACCTCGGGCTGGTTCCTGTCAAATGAGAACCTGAAACTGAAGCTGTGCTTTTAACACAACAGCATTGTCAGCTCGCCAGTGTTTGGTCTTGTTTGCAAGAGTTTTGCCGGTGCACAGGCATCTGATAAATGTCTAATGTTTGATCTTTAGACTTGATCCAGGTCTTTGTGTGTGTGTAAATACAAAGTATCTGTGACATATAATTATTATTTTTTTTTCTTATCGTCAGATTTTCATTCCATTCTTTTAATAAGTCAGTTGCATGATATAAGTATACAGGTTGATACAGGGAACATTAATTGAATTTAATGAAGCAATGGGTTTGACCCCAGCATGCTCCGAGTCTAATATGATACTTTGTGTGATGTGTAAAATAAGAGAAGCTGGTCATTGTATTACTGTAACAAAGTACAGCTGAAATGAGTGGTTCTGTAGGTCTGGTTGCAGAGTCCATTAGCCCCAGTGTGATTCCTGCTTGTATCCTCTGTGGCCAGGATTACATGCTATACTTATTTGACAGCCACAGATACAGGGCTTGAATGTCTCTTGGAAAGTTAGGAGATTAGAACTACTATTTTAGTTTTTGTTTCCAGGGGATTTTGCTATTGAAGTCTGTAAGGTAAATAAATCCAGGAACAGTAATAGTTCTGCGTTTTAGTGGTGCTGCTGACTGTGCAGTGGGAATGTTTGAAGCTTGGGGCTAGAATAAATAAAAAGAAAAGAAACTTGCTGTAGACTTGGTAGGATTTTGCAGTTCTCTTTGAGATGCTAATGTGCTGGCTGTGCTTTACAAGATGGAAACTAATTAACACCTGTGTAGGAAATACAGGCCAAATGTTAACAGCCTTCACTGCAAATACAACAAATAATACAAAAAATTAGGATTACTTGTTTGTACATTAGGTACCGTAGTACTGTACTGTCCCTTGCATAACAATGAAAGGACTTAAAAAAAACAGGTATTGAAAACATAAATGCTGTATAATTTTTTGTCTACTGTGAACCTTTTTTTTAAAGTCTCTACTTCCCAAGCAGGCAATTAAACTGCAATGTGTTTTCTAATGAAAATAACAATTCAGTGGGAGTGGGAGTGGGTAAGGGTAAGGGTAAGAGTGTTATTTAGCATGTCCTTACCAATATCAAGGGGATAATGAGAATCAGAATGTATCGCTGGTTGAGAGTAAAAACACTGAAGCTACTGAACAAAAAGGATTATTTTGAGATGATATTTTAGGTTTCTAGTATCAATTCTTAAATTTGAGGGGTGTTAGTAGCTTGTGTACCTACAACATACCCCTTGAAGTCACAGAGATCCTTCTTCTTTTTAATTGTAATTTCTCAAGCAGTTTACAATGCTTTAACACGCAACCAACTTCTCTAAAGCTATTTTTATTTATAATGTGTCAGGTATGACCGTGTTCGGAATTGTTTTACTTCTGGTGTGTAAATTAGGAAAGAGGTTTTCTTCATTCCCAAAAGTACTGCAGGTTTCAGTATCCCCCCCCCCCCCCCCCCCCCCAGAACTTTCCGACTTTGGAATGCCTGGCTCCCATCCCTGAAAAATACAGACGTGTTGGCTCACACACGCAAACACCCACTCTTGTTTTAATTGGAAACACAGATTGGCCCATTTATATTGTTATATTCCAATTTTATAAATATTGTCTTGAGAAAGATATGTACAACATATCGAAACGTTGGGCAGCTGGCTCTTTGAGCTAATATATATATATATATATATATATATATATATATATATATATATATATATATATATATATATATATATATATATATATATATATATATATATATATATATATATATATATATATATATATATATAGGGATGCACTGAATCCAAGTTTTTGGGATTCGGCCGAATAACAAACCAAATACCGAATCTACAAAAACTGTCAAGAAAATTTAAGAAAACTGCTGAATGAAAAAAAAGACTGGCCGCTACTAACAAGGGATATGCACAGTCTGTAGTTTTGAGCCTTTTAGTTAATAGTATTTTCTTTATTGCCAAATGGAAATATATCCCTGAATAAGATTTTAGTATAAAACTTATAGTTTACCGCTAACCCCCTTCCCCCACAACAGAAACGTCAAAATACAGAACCGTTTACTTTACCTTTACAAGAAAGGAGAGCTGCATCTTTGCCATAACCCACTATTTTATTTTATGACGTTTCAACCTGTGTCACCTGGTCTGAAAGCTATGAGGAAAAAAATTACAGTGAGTGACCGGAATCTCCCTGCGAAATAAAACCCACGTTGATTTAAATGCACTGTGTGTGTAACACGTATCAAATAGGCTATGAAATAGTTTTTAAATTATTTTAATAAAACACAGCAGTTCCGAAATGGTTCAACTTGTTTTGGCACATTGCAATAACGTAAAATGCCATTTACTAAAGCATATTGTTCAACAACATCTGGCACATCTGACAGTAGTAAAGTTACAAAATACATATATTTCTGTGCACCCAGTTATTTATTTATTTATTTATTTTTTTAATCGGTATGATCTCTAGAACACGTTTCACAGACAAAGCAACAAAGCACAAAAGTCTACAACAGTTTGCCATTATTATATATTACAGGTTTACTGCATAATTACTTCATGAAAGTGTGATGTGAATCCAAAGCCTTGCTCAAAAAGTAGGTATTCAGGCCGAATCCGAAACCGAATCCTGGATTCGGTACATCCCTAATATATATAATTACACAAACAGTAAGAGAGGACATCCAGTCTCCATAAGTCCAGTGTAGGTCTGCTCTTTAAAGTTTCATCTCCTTTTTTTTTCCCTCCCTGCAGAGGTATGGTTTGTTCTATGAGCACATCCTGATTAATTATTTAAGGTGATTTTCTTTTCTTTCGCTGGGTATCTAACAGCATACATCTTGTTCCGGACCGGCTGAGCACTCAGTTCATCAATGTAGTGGTTGTTGGTGCTTATCTTAAACACACAGGCCCGTCGTGGGCTTGAGAGGCAGAGCCACTGGGGTGCTGTGCGCAGTCTCCAAACATGCACACAGTGGAAGTAATTAGGAGATACTGATGTGAATCAAAGCATGAATATTGTATTGGCTGGGCTAGTTAATAAGAAACACATGGGCATCAGATGCAGTGGTCCACTGTCCTCAGCACGGACTGCTGGGGAAATCCTCTGGCTTTGAGTGTTGTTCTTCACTTTAGCCCCAGTTGGAATAAAAACATTTCATTTTTTCCCTGTATTTGAGCTGTACAGCTGCTGAGATGTTCTGACTTTGCCAGCAGTCATACTGTAGAGTGGAGGCATCTATAGATACAGTATCATGTATGCTTCTCATTACATGTATTTATTTATTTTCTCCCATGACTCCTTTTTGTATTTTCTCAGCTAACCTCTGGACAGGCTTTAGTGCTTGTAAAAATGGGAACTGGTTTATTGAGTGTTTGTTGTTTCATTTAGGATGAAGGCACCTTTCAGGAAATCCCCATCACTCACCACGTCAAAGAGGGATGTGAAAAAGCAGCTCCCTCTCAGTTTGAACTTCTTAAAGTTCTGGGCCAGGGGTCATTTGGGAAGGTGAGTCTACCTACTGAGAGCATTCTTACATGAGCTTTCCTGGTATATGTTGCACTTGGCATCAGCTGCAGGCTTCAAGAATGACTTCACGTTATTTAAGAGTCCCTGTGAGTCGAGTGGGTACCGCACAATAAAAATGAACCCGCTGTGTCAGTAATTTTACAAAGCTACCACCTCTCGATCTTGTGTGGCTCTGTAGAAATATCGTTGCTAATTTGTGTGTCGATTTGTATGTTTACGTTTGTACATTTTCTGCTGTAAAACCAGGTTTAGGAATACGGCTCTTGTTGAGGCATTTCCCCCTAAAGACACCCACAATGTTTAGTCTTTTGACAACTTTTGTGGGCTTGAGAACACAAAAGAGGCCTTGAATCTGTGTCTGACCTGACTCTGGGCTATTCAGACAACACAGTGCCCCCACATCCCACACCGGAATGCTGACAGATAAAATTGACTGGAATTTGCTCCTCTGTGCATTCCACACACACACACACACACACACACACAAAGCAACATCCATGTTCTTGAGTAGGCTACATATACTGTACTACAAGTTGGACTTTGCGCTTTCTAGTATAATTCAATGAACTGATAAAGAACGGGGCGATATGTTGCAGTTGATACCCACAGGCTAAGTAAGGAGTATAACGATAATTAATAAAAGTGCAAGTGCAAGCCAGTAAGAACAAAATGTTGCAAAGCAGCTAATATAAGCACCCTCTCTTAAAAGTATTTAAGCCATTTTAAATTAGTAAAGTTGCTAGTGCTGTATACTTGACTCTTGTACTGGCAGTATTAAAGTGAAGCATCATTTCTACTGTTAACTGTTGCTAATTTGTTTTTGGTAGGTCTTTCTGGTGAGAAAGATAATGGGCCCAGATGCAGGGCAGCTTTATGCAATGAAAGTGCTGAAAAAAGCATCGTTAAAAGGTAAGGTGTTCCTGTTTGTTATGCTCTCTCAGTGTTAAGGTGTTCTGAGAAACCTGCTGCATTTTTATTGGACAGAATTATATTGCTGTCCGAGATGAAAACCTTATTTGTCCTGGGTGAGAGAGACTCAGACACGCACATTGTAACACCAGGCAAAACTCAAATGATATGACACTTTTATACATGAGGGCATTTCCAAGAGGCATTAGTGGCAGTAGGAAAAAGGCTGGTAACAAGGAATGCTAACACAAACAAGCGATTTTAGACAGTGACGTCGGCAGAGAATCTAATCAAAGCTGGTAGCAGTATGTTCAGGAAAGCAGAACCTTGTGGATTTAATTCATGAGCTGCCTGTCTCAAACAACCACATCCTGGGAATAGATAATGCTTTCAGAGTCCAACGCTGGCTAATATCCTCCAGAAAGGGACTAAATGTTAAGCTGTGAATACGGCAGAACCGTGACGCCTCATCCCTTTGTTTATTAGTTTCTTACTCCTACGCATCTTGGTGTCACAGTGATTCAGAGCGAAAAGCAAAGAGAAATAAGAGAAATACAAAGGCAGCCCAGTAAAAGAAGGCTGATGTCCAGGAGCTAAGGGAAGATGACAGGATCGGCTGTCTGTGTGGACAGCAAGGTACCTGAAAACAGGTCTTTGATACAGGGCTGGCACCAGTTCCATTTGCCTTTCTGACACCTCGCATTAGCTGGGTGCAGCGGGGATCGGCCCTCTAATGGAGGACAAGGGCATGTATCGCATTTAGATTTTATTCAGTTACAATGATGGAATTGCCTGAGCCTTAAACTGATGAGGTGTCTTACACAAGGGCATTCGATTATTTTGTTTTAAGGATATTAAAGGCTAAAATCTATGTCTCGAGCGCTAACTCTGGCAACCTCCTCTTCATTCTCACTCCTGTTTTTTGTTTCTTTTTTTTTTAGTTCGGGATCGAGTTCGCACAAAGATGGAACGCGATATATTGGTAGAAGTAAATCATCCTTTTATTGTCAAATTGCACTATGGTAAGTCTATTCCTAAATCAATGCAGTACCTGGGGCCTACTCATTATTAACCCAGAGCGTTCGCTTTGGAAAATATTTGGTTGAAGAATCAGTGTATATATGTTTGTGATTATTGCTGCTTGCTTGCCGTATGGCTGACCGTGTTCTCGTAAGAAATGTAAAGCTTGCAGTGGCTTCCTATTACACTTTGTTGATTTATGTTGTAAAGTTTCAGTCTTGGGTTCGACCTGTCTTTTGTGCAAAGCTCATGTGTATGTGTCAGAACTGATTACCCCTGCCTGGCCCCTGGTCCCCTGAGGTCCTCGGTAGACTGTCACTTTCCTGTGCTGTGGACACAGCTTGCGTCTTTGACATGGTCATTTACCAGCTTCACTTGCCACAGCAAATTTGCTTTTGCAGAGAGCTTGCATCATTTAAAGCTAATGCAAAAGCCTTATCTTTATGATATTTCTTAGTTTTTTAATCTAATTTCCCCCAGGCCTTTTTAGACTGCTCTGCTTAACGGTCCTGATCTGACATTTCTCCTGTAGCTGTTTCTTAGTTATTATGTTGATTGCATGGCTTTAGTAATGGTTTTCATGAAAGCAGGAAATACTAATTCTAAGATTCCTGGTGAGTTTATTAAACATGTTTTACTGCCCAACAAACTACAAGTTAAACAGATTGCTGGTATGAGGGTAATGTTTTCTCTTTCATGTTCATGTATGTTCATCAAGAAAACTTTACTGGGGGGTGGGGGGGTGGGGGGACTGTTTTGGGTTGATGGTAGCATGTGTGGTATAGCGTGTGTATTTATTGACTGCTACAGTAGGACATTGTACCCTGCTAAAACACTCTTTTTGAATTGCAGCCTTTCAAACAGAAGGGAAGCTGTACTTAATATTGGATTTTCTCAGGGGGGGAGACGTGTTTACTCGCTTATCCAAAGAGGTAAGCTTTGTTTTTTTTTTAAATGTTTTTATTCAGTTTAGGACCTTGCTCCAAAGTTTATGCAGGTGCCTCGCAAGCACTAGCTTTTGTATACTGTGTCTGCACATGAAGAGGCTTGCATTAGGGGTTTTATTTTAAATAAATCTCTTAGCAGGGGTCCTGTTCCCTTTCACTCTTCAGGGTAAATGCAGTGAGGAACTCAAACATTGTGGTATGCCAGTCAAGCTGTTATCAAAGAACAACAACATGGGGCACAGCACCCAGTCTCAGCTGCTACCAATTCTGAAAAGTGACAGGTTTTCTAAAGACTTGTAATGTGGAAGGTTAACATGAAGTGCAGTTACAAAGTGCTGCAGTGTTAAATCTGCTAATTATTTACTGAAATTAAACTAACCCTGGAGCTCATTTAAATAGCATGTGTGGTATGGGCATGAAATACCAGAGATTAGATTCACGTTAGTGATTTTTCCATCTTAGTCCTCACATCATGATGACTTTGTTTAAAATAAAAAAAAAAAAAAAAAAACCTCCCTGTTGCCTCAATAGAGCTCTCAAAAACACACCTCCAAATACATCTGATTGCAGTACATTGGTTACCATTATCTTGTCTCCCTATAACACTGTGTCCTAGTGGGTGTAATTTTAATAAAACATTTGTTACTGACCCTGCCAAAAAATTACAAAAAAGTACTGCAGTAGACTAGTATAATTGTACTTTAGTATATTGTAGTACTGTAGTATTATTGTAGTTGTACTGGAGTATAGTGTGGTACTTATTTTTTGTAATTTTTTGGCAGGGGATGTATTTCTTAGGTCAACCAGAGGCAGACAGTGATGCGGCCAGAAAGGTTAACTTTACCCTGTCCAGTACCAAATCTTATAGTGATTCACAGAGCTCGACTGAGGGAACAGGCTGGTTTTAAACTGTCACCAGGATATGATGACTGAAACCGAAAACTAGAAGACAAATACATCAGCTTCTGCTGGTTTTCCTGACTCCTCACTGAGAGTGGAGCAGACCTTTCTGTATTAAACCAGATTTGTGACTCTGTTGGACAGAATATACATTGCTGCTGAACTTAAGCAGGAAGTCCCTCATAGAAGAAAACACTCACTTAAGGATTTTGAACGATTTATTTTCTGTTCTGAGGCGAAAGGAAAAACTTCAATGAGGGACTTCCCATTTAAGAGCCCATGGTGTGGAAAGAAATTGCTTGTCTTTTTTATTTAATTTTTTTTGTTATTTGAAATTGACTGCAAACAGAGAGCAGAGGGTAAATCTATCCAGTTCTTATTAGGTTATGTTTACAGAGGAGGATGTGAAATTCTACCTTGCAGAGCTGGCTCTTGCTTTGGATCATCTGCACAACCTAGGCATTGTTTACAGGGACCTGAAGCCTGAAAAGTAAAGTATTCCTCTTGCTTTGCAACATTATCTTTCAATGCCTTCTTCTGTGCCTCTCTTGAAAGCAAAGAGTGAACACAAAGTAACGTTATTTACAGAGATGCATTTTCACAAATTCGTTTCTTAAATTAAACCCATATATCAGGTGTTATCTTTGCTGTTTTAAAGTAATGCAACATTTGTATTCCTAAGGGAATTTGAAATGAGAATGTTCGAAAACGAGAACATGTTTTACTGATAATTTGTTTTTAGTTAAAACAGTATTGCCAACTTGCCAAAAATGTTTATTCATCAAACCCAGCTGGACAATCTGCATTTTTCATATGTTGTAAATTGTTAAACAGATTTTTTTTAAATTAGTGATAAATAAATTAATCATTTTTAATTTAATTTAAGCGTAGTTCTTTTTTCCATTTGGTTTTAACCTGTAGGATGATGAGGCTTGTTTTTAACCATGTACTGTGTATGTTCAGTGCATTTTTAACTGCTTTCTGTAGTACTTCAGAAGTAGTCCCAGTGACCTGCTTGGCAGTTTCATGTGATTTTGCAGTGGCAGGTGGGCAATACTGTTAACCATGTGTTTCTGTTCAATGTGCTTATTGTGCGGATGTTATTTGTGTATCTGTATTGGAGAATGTGATTTTAATTTTCAGCATTTTGCTTGATGAAGCAGGACATATCAAGTTAACAGGTATGTATTTATTTATATTTACATATTATTTTTCTAGTGCATGTCACTTGTTGTTTTACTGAGGTTTATAAACACATATTTCACTGCTGTTGGTGCATGTAACAGAAAGATACCAGCTTAATTTAGTCACACAACATGTTTCTATTAGTGTTTAAGATTTATTAAGTGTATATGAGACTTCTAATCTACTGGTGCATTTCTGTTAAACAGAACCCAAATACTTTATGATGTTTACATTTGTTCTGACTGATTGATTACACACATCTGCAAGGGCACAGTTAAAATAATACAAATAATAATACATCGAATCTTGTTGATGTTTAGTTACAATTCTGCTTCCCAAGAAACAATTATTAAAGGTTTACTTAGTAGCAGCGCATAGACTAAAGTGTGCCGTTGTTCCAAGCAGGTTCTAAGAGCGCTAGCCAGCTTGTGTCTCACTGTTCTGCGAGTAGAGTTGACAATAGTGTATGTATGGAAGGAAGTCAGTGTGAAACTGAACGTGATTATGGGGCACTGGATCTTTTAAAACACCTCTGTGAGCCTCTAGCCATCGTGAGGAATGCAGTACTTGTATCGAAATCCCCTTGCCAAGTAAGTTGCTCCCACCACACAGAAACACAGCAGTAATCCTCCAATCGGATTGTAGAGTCACAGAGCTTTATCTTAATCCCAGACATGATGGTGCAACTCCTTAATACTATACACTGTAGTATAAACAAGCCCTGCCAGGATTCACATTAAAACTAAGCCTGTGTGTTTCCTGAGCATCAGCCTTGCCCTGTAGAATTCTACATGTTAAACCAGCTGCTAGGAAAAGCATCATCATACAATTCAAAAGTAATGCCGGTCAGCTTAAGTAACTCTGTTGATTTATTTATTTTTTTTCTCCTTGTTTAATAACTCTATTCTCTGTCATGTGCAGACTTTGGGCTCAGTAAAGAATCTGTTGACCAGGATAAGAAAGCGTACTCATTCTGCGGAACAGTGGAGTACATGGCACCTGAAGTGGTCAACAGGCGGGGCCACACACAGAGTGCTGATTGGTGGTCGTTGGGTGTTCTAATGGTAGGTCACACTGCAGTGTGTGGCTTGTTTGTTAGAACAAACATGGTAAAGCTTAAATAATTACCATGGAATTAGCTGTGATAATAACGTCTTAATGGAATAGACTGTAGAACTGTAAAATCAGCAGTAGCCAGTTGTATATCTTTAAAAAGAAGACATAAACCACTCAAAATTGTTGAATTGGCACAGTGATTCCACACCTTTATCCCTATCCATAAGTGTTTTTAGGACAGGTTATGGGGGAAAGAATATGAATAAGTGACATGTATGCCTTCTACGTTACCCTCTCAGCTAAAATAATAACAACAACGCTCCTTCTGTTGGAATCCGCCCTTCGGAAGCAAATACAGTTATTATATGCCGTACAGCATGGGTTAGAGAGGAAAAACATTAAGTAAAAGGTCCATTTTTTAAATTTTTTTTCTTTTCTTCAAAAGTTATATTGGGAGGACCTTATTGTGGTCTTTTCTCACAGCATACAAACTTAATTGTCTGTCTGTGTGTGCTTATGAGAAGTGTTCTGATGATTGTGTGTCTCTCTCTCTCTCTCTCTCTCCTCTCTCTCTCTCTCTCTCTCTCTCTCTCTTTCTCTGTGTTTAATGCATGCAGTTTGAAATGCTGACTGGTACGCTGCCATTCCAAGGCAAAGACAGGAACGAGACGATGAGCATGATCCTGAAGTGAGTGCTGTCCTCTCAGAGGCTCTTGAAGGGGGCAGGGGATCATTTCAGGGCATGGAAGCAATTTCAAGAACTGAAAAAAACTTCACAAACAACTAGGGACATGTTTAGTGCAAACATTAATGGGGATTGCTATAGTAATGTTTCGGTTGGCTTACTTAATTCCCATTCCAAACAAATAAAAGAACTAGTATAATATTTACTTGGTTATAGGTGTAATTCCAATCTTATAATCTCTGTTTTTGTCTTATTTTTTTATATTAGAGCTAAATTAGGAATGCCTCAGTTTCTAAGTTCTGAAGCTCAAAGTCTTCTTAGAATGCTGTTCAAAAGGAATCCTGCAAATCGATTGGGTGAGTTATTACTTTCTGGTGAATTTGTACATTTACTTGAAAGCAGGGATGGAAATAAGAATTCTACTACATAGAAGTTTTACCTATTCCAGGTCTTAATACAAGCTTGATTGACCAGAGTGTGTAGGTAACAAGCTTAAGGGTGTCTTATTAAGCTCATAGTAAAACCAGGTTGGATCAAACTGCTATGCAATGGGAGTCTTATTTCCATCCGTGGAATGGTATAACATAAATAACACATGTCTACTGTTCTGTTTAACATAGTTCACAGATGACAGTATCTTCTATTTTGGGTTTTAGTTGATAAGAGCATTAATAGTATTCATAATTCTTCCAGGGGCTGGCTCTGATGGTGTGGAAGAAATCAAGAGACACGCCTTCTTTTCAACAATCGACTGGAATGTAAGTTAGTTATCTTACGACAGTTTAGTGGCCCCTGCTAAGCAAACAGAAACCACAACTACATATAATGATATCACTTGTGATTCTGGATACTGGGTTGTTGAACTATCCCATGAAAAGCTGTTCACTGACCCAGTAAGTTTGTCTACAACCAAGTATTGATAATATTTAAAGAATTTAAAGAATGAAGCAATGTCCTAGTGAGGCTGGTCTTCAAGTAAAAGCTGGCGGCAAAATATCGACCGAACAATCTGTGGTTGGATTACACATCCTGAACCCCAGGGCATCTTTGGGAGTCCAGGAAAAATAATGCTTTTTTTTTTTTTTTTTTTTTGTCAATATTTCAACTGTCCCTACCTCTATAGAGCAACTCATGATAGCTGATCTGTTCTAGAGTCTCAAAGGTGGATCTCCGGTTGATAAACTTCGATTCATTTTTCATGACCTGGTGTTATTTACAGCACGTAATTTCAAAAGTGATACACAGACTGGTCTTCTTGGAATATCGCCTTATTTTTTTATTTTGCAATGCTTTGCACAACACAACACTTAGAGGGCCAAGTTCAAAAGAGCACACTTAGTCGGCTCTCCATACAGCTTTTATAAACCTGCAGCACTTTAAGCTTCAAAGAGGAAACCAGGAGCTCTTAGTGGTCGCATGGTTAATTTGATCTCCAGAGTACAAATCAACGTGGGCTTCCAGAGCATTCCAGGGTAGCAATGCAATTCATTTTACAATATTGTTGTGTTTGCTCTGGTTTTAGAAACTCTATCGAGGAGAAATCCAGCCTCCTTTTAAACCTGCTGCGGGAAAACCAGATGACACATTCTGCTTCGACCCAGAATTTACAGCCAAAACGCCAAAAGGTAACAGTGTTTTTAGAACGGGCAAAAAATCCCATTGTGTTACCGGTCGCTACTAGTACAAGACTATGCAAACTGTATATAGTACAGAATTATTCATTATACAAGGCTCCACAAAGCATATTTCAAAGAGAGATTCAGGCACTTCAACAGAGGAATTGTACATTCTTTCTTTCATATCTCCAGTGAATAGTGAGATGCAAGATTTCAAAGAGCTGTCCTGATTCCAGCATCACCAATAACAAAGTATTTATACATCCTCCCATCAGATTTCAAATCTATTTATGGGTAGTGTGATAATTCAAACTGGTTTATAAATGTCATCAATCTCTTTTTTTTTGGAAGACAAAGAGAAGTGAGCCCCCCTCCTTTAATTTAAACATGAAGCATTATTATCGCCTACGTGAGTGTCTCACACTTTAGAGTTTAACACATCTCTGGAGATGCACTTATCCAGTTGTGGGTAAACTTAGTAACATCAGTGTCACGATCTAGAAATCCATTAAGACGAGTGTTCACCCGTCCTTGCAGCCTTATGTTGCGTTAAGTATTTTACATGCATCTACAGTTATTGAGGGTATAAGAGCCTGGGGACAGACTGTATGGGGAAGTTGTCCGCACTTTATTACAGGCTCTGACTGGTAGGTGATTGTGAGCCTAGTTTTTCATCATGCTGATCTCTGATTGTTACAGCTGTGTGTGTTATTAATATTCGTGTTTGCTTTATTGGCAGATTCTCCTGGTGTACCCCCCAGTGCTAATGCCCACCAGCTGTTCAAAGGCTTTAGCTTTGTGGCCCCTGTCTCATTGGAAGAAAGTAAAGGCTCTTCGCATGTGAATATACTACCTATCGTTCAGGTAAATCCTTACTGTACTGTTAGAGAATTGGTCATTTTGAAGGTGCCGGGTGCAAAGTCAAAATTATGATGTTCACAATACACAAAGTTAGTAGTTGCATAATATGTGAACTGGTGGTGGCTTATAGTTCTTCGTGCAACTGAAGACATGTGATAAGTACGCCTGTATATTGAGCCCTTAATACAGTGAGCATTTCCCTGGACACAGTGCTGAGCTGCTGTTTGGCATTGCAAGTGATATAATTATATGTACGATGGTACACAATGCCATGCACTAGCTGCCTAAATCAAATTATTGTCGGTTTGGGCCATTTTAAGGGCTTAAGTAAAATGTAACCAACGTTAATCGTTTGGCAGTACTGTGTTAATTTACCTTATTTGTGCTGTATTTGGAGAAAAATAAATCCTGAACTAAGGACTCTGCCTTTGCTTCACAGCAGATGCATAAAAGCAACGCCCAGTTTGCTGAAATCTATGAACTGAAGGAGGACATAGGTGTGGGCTCCTACTCCATCTGCAAGCGATGTGTACACAGAGTCACGAGCATGGAGTTCGCTGTGAAGGTACTGGCCACTGGCTCTGCGTAGTGTTCCATGCCCAGTAGAGAAACTTCACAAGCTGCAGCATGTTACGATCAATGAAAAACTTGTATAGATCGATTTATAAAATGGATTTACTAGTGGATTTAGAAAGGATTATCTGAGATGATTTGGAGCACTGATCACAGTAAGTATACAATAAGCACAGCCCTTATAGCAGTAGCAGCAACTATAAAACAAAAACAGTTTTAAAAAGAAACACCAGAGGGCAACAACATCACAGTTGGTTCATGAGTAGTAATAGTTTCAAGTAGTTGTTTCACTGCAGAAGTCCGGTATTGAACAGTGTAGTTCTTGAGGGTTACTGTGCACAGTGATAAGTATGTGCCTTATACTAAACGTGTTCCAATCAGCTAACCTTGTCATATCTTTTCTGAACTTCAGATAATTGACAAGAGTAAGAGAGATCCTTCAGAGGAGATTGAGATTTTAATGCGTTACGGGCAGCATCCGAACATCATCACTTTAAAGGATGTAAGTGGGACTTTATATCGATCTGCTTTATTTAGCATCTTTCCATAGCAAGAGACTTGACCCATTACTGGCACTGAAACCATCTCCATTCTTTTTTTGGTACACTGTCTGCTCACTCCTTGTTATCATTGAATCATACACTGTATGTGGGTATCTTCTTTGTGTTTTGTTTTGCATGTGTATCAGAGAAACTTGTCTTTTATCCTAATGCTCTAAATCTTTCTAAGTTCTAGCTTTGCAAAGCATTCAAATATATCGCACTCCTTCCAACTTTTGTTGTAGCGTTATTAAAAATGTCTTATTTTCACACTGTACATCTCCAACAGAGGATAACAGTTAAAGTAAATTATCCATGCTCCATTGTTACTAAGCACACAGTCCGAGTAAGTGTGTGGAGAGTATAATGAGTAGTGCACAGCTGGGTCTGCTGCTGCCTGTTTGAAGGCCTCCCTGCTTGTTTCCTGCAGGTGTATGATGAAGGCCGGTTTGTATACCTGGTCACAGAACTGATGAAAGGGGGAGAGCTGCTGGATAAGATTCTCCGGCAGAAATACTTCTCTGAGCGGGAAGCCAGCGCTGTCCTCTATACCATCACTAAAACTGTCGACTACCTGCACTGTCAAGGAGTAAGTCACCGTCCTGTATTAAATCCTTATCCTTCCTGTATCCTTCACACAAAACTAAAGCAGGCACTATTTCAATGCAAACTCAGTCTTTATTTGTCATTACAGAACATCACTGAATATACCTTTTGAAATTACCAGTTTGACCTAATTAAACAATTTAAGTTGCCGAGTTATAAAGATAACTTTCTGTATAAACTGCATCTGATTTAACAATAAAGTTTTGTGGAACTCTGTAAATATATTAGTAAATGAATGTGTGTCTGGCACAGGTTGTGCACCGGGATCTGAAGCCCAGCAATATTCTGTATATGGAGGATTCTGGGAATCCAGATTCGATCAGGATTTGCGATTTTGGGTTTGCGAAGCAGCTGCGTGGAGAGAATGGGTTGCTGCTGACTCCCTGCTATACAGCCAACTTCGTCGCGCCAGAGGTACGTTCAGCAAGGCGTGTGCTCTGGCGGTATCTTGGAGTGGGTGCTGATGATAACTGTGCTTTGTTTGGGTTTAGGTCCTCATGAGGCAGGGCTACGATGCTGCATGTGATATCTGGAGTCTCGGGGTCCTGTTATACACCATGCTGGCAGGGTGCGTAAAGGAAGACTTGAAATACTACTGTGCGATCTGTTTGTGTATTTAGCAGGTGCTGCTAGTTGATACACAATGGGCATAAGGCAATGGGCAAAAAAGTACTGAATGTTTAGTATAATCTAATTTCAAAACTAATATCTCCACGTTATGTTTAAAATATTTACAATTAAACTGTTTTCCGTTCCTGCAGCTATACTCCTTTTGCCAACGGACCCAATGACACCCCAGAGGAGATCTTGCTGAGAATAGGCAGCGGGAAATTCTCCCTGAGTGGAGGCAACTGGGACACCGTTTCAGACAAATCGAAGGTGAATCAAACTTCTACACACACCATCCCTAAATAGTCACATACACTACACTCCTCACCACATTCTCAGTATGCACATCAATTTCACAAAATCTGTATCCTGTTTGATTGTTTCTCTCAGCTGAATATCTGTTGGCTCTGTTTATCAGCTTTTGGATGAAACAATCTGCTGCTTGTGTTTTTTTTGTTTTTTTTTCTTTAGTTCAGATGGCATGCTGGCATCTAGTAATTGTAGGTCAAGTGCTAAACTCAGTTATCATATAATACAATTATACCGTCTTTGCAAGTGGGTACCCATTGAGCCCTTTTGCCTGGGCTTGAGTTTCCAGAGACGCTACCAGGAAAACAGACATGCAAGGTCAAAGCTCCTCCCCTACTTAAACCACCATGTTACTAATACCCTACTAATGCACACATTGGTAGAACTCTATTGGTAATATAATGTGTTTAGTGACAATTGGTTTTATTCCTTGGTCATTGCAGGGTTCTGAATTTTTAATCATGATCCTACCTGTGATAATTTTGTTCCAAATTTAGGACTTGTTGTCCCATATGCTTCATGTAGATCCTCACCAGCGATACACTGCAGCACAAGTGCTAAAACACTCTTGGATAGCATGCAGGGACCAACTGCCTCATTACCAGCTCAACAGGCACGATGCACCTCACCTGGTCAAGGTAAGCGAGTCTGGACTTCCTGTACGCATCCGGAATGCAAACTGAAAAAGTAAAGTGAAGTAAATTAGAAACCCCAAGGATCGTCTCAGGTTCATGTAGAGCGGTCATTATCGCACAGGCAGGTGCTCTCTAAAAGCTACCTGTACTTTAGAATCTTAAATCTCGTTCTTGACTGGGGATCTCTGTGATCAGTTATCTAGCAGGGAGTGGTCGCAGTGGAACATCAGTGCTTAAGTACCAGTATTGTGAGCGAGTCCTCTGGATCTGATAGCAGCTTGTCTTCTTTCTTTGTCTCTGGACAGGGTGCAATGGCTGCTACATATTCCGCATTGAACCACAAGACGTGCCAGCCAGTGCTTGAACCTGTGGCTGCCTCCAGCTTGGCCCAGCGAAGGGGCATGAAGAAACTAACGTCCACAGACTTGTAGTGAAAATCATCTTTGGGTTGTTTTCTTTATTGTGATTATTAATATAATTACCTTACCTTGACCCACTAGCCTGCCCCCTTCTCCCTGTCCCTCCCTCTCCTCTATTGTTTCAGCAACCATCTCTGGCCATGGCACCAGTGTCAGTAACTATTGCAAAATGCCTGTCTGGGTTGCTTTAAGAACTGATAAAAGTTATAATAATAATGATAATGAAGATGCATATTGTGTACTGCAGGAACTAGCATTTCACTAATAGTTCAGAGTCTGTTTACTTGCGGGGTGGGGGGGGGGAATGCACCAACTGTAACGTCCATTTCACTGTGACTGGTCACCTTGGAGCTCTTAAACAAATTGTGTATGTCATTTATAAATAAATACAGAAGTAGAGGAAGCAGCATTCATTAAGATCACAGAGTGGAAGGCATGACTGTAGAGACGCCTGTAAGCGGCTGCCCCAGTTGTTTCTCAAATTCCTCCTCCCGTTGATCTTTCAGCTTCATTACGGAGCCTGGCATTCATGAATTCCCAGGACTTAGAGAAGGGTTGTATTAAAAGCGCTATGAAAAGAAAAACTTTAATTCAGAACTTGTCATCTGGATGAGCTAAGGCTATAAAATATCCATATTAGCTTTAATATAGATCATGCTGAGAAGACTGTGTGGAAGCCAGTCAATTTCTTTGGTGCAGTGTAAGCGGTTTTCATTTATATTTAAAGGAATGCTTGGCATGAGAATGTTTGAACTATCATGGTAAGTAGCACAATTTGTTGACCAATCTGGACTGATGAGTCTTTGGAAGGATAAAGGTCACTAGATGTGGATCACTGAGCAGTGTACAGTCAGCATACCGAGTCTGGTGAATTATTATTTAGTTATTTTTCTTCATTAATTGAGGTTAATTAGCTTTACAGACCAAGGTACAAAACACTGGAGACTTTTGTTTAAGATTTCATCCTAGTTTGGGTGAGAACTGAGAAGATGTGGTTTTGTGGTAACATACTGTGTAGAGGGATAAGAGCAAGGAGAGTGAATCCCAGCTTGGCCATCCGAATAAAGAACTGATGTGCATTTCGCTGAATAAGTTGGACTAAGAGGTTTAGATAAGGCATTTGAACTGTTGTCTCCGTAGTCTGTTGTGTAATAGGTATGTTCTAATGGTTGATGATCCTTTGACCATCACCTCACCAGTGTTGAACTCGTAGGTAAGAAGTACAGGAAGAAAGCTATTGGCAATAACTAACCTTCAACAACAAGAATACTTTAGATTACAATCGATGTATGAATGCATAGTGTGTGTGTGTGTGTGTGTGTTTGCAGATGCTAGCAGGGGAAGCTCATACACTTGTGTATATAACACATAGTATTGAGAGGATCTGGGCTTGCAGTCCTCTGTGCTGTCAGCAACAAGACTTGGGTGGATTTTGTATTGTAGACATGAACAGGATTCTCTTCTGTTACACTTATTTATTTGTCCTGTTTTACTGTTAGGTCAGCAGTGAGCATTTCAGTAAGGAAAATCAGCAGCTTATTTGATGTAGAGAAGGGGATTGACACACGCTCCAGCAATGGGAATATTCTGGTTCTTCAGTGAAGCTCCCTAAAGATCACGGGCCGGCTAAATGACAAAGAATTGACAGGGCAGGGCGGGGCGGGGGGGGGGCCCCCCCCTCCCCCGGGGGTGCAGGGCGGGGGAGGGGCGGGGCGGGGGCTAATAGCAACTGGCTGCTTCGGCTGAATCTCTTCAAAGACATTGTGGAAATTGTATCATATTGTATTTATTTCATTTAATTTTTTTAAGATTTTTTTTTCTTTTAAGGGGTGTATATATTGACATTAAAGATCATTATTGATGTCGTGCTTCCAGCCTCTCTTTTTGTTGTGTATTGCCCTATTTATTACAATTCTCCCTCGTTTGAAAGGTCCTGGTATGGCAATGGCTCCCAATCCATTCCTTTAGATATCGCAACACAAATAACACAGTCCCTGACCAGAGTTTTAACAAAGGAGGTAGCAACACAAATAAGTCTGACTAGAGTATTAACAAAGGAGGCACTCTGTGTTTGTGTTCCAGTTTTCTGGGAGTGAACTCCTTTATCACTGATGTGATTGTGGTTTATGACTTGCATTGGTGTACTGAAAGAAAAAGAAAAGTAATATTTTAATGTGGTGGAACATTTATATCTAAGCTGGGACTTCAAGTGTTGGGACCAGTGGTGATTTGTTGCTAGTCCACATAGCTGGTTACATAAAGGATCTTAAATCTCCTTTAAGGGCAGCAAAGTACAGTACTCTTAGACAGGAGATGAAGGCATTAGCCAAAATGTTTGTATTTATTTTGTAACATCCTGAAACAGTAGTTGAGAGATTGATAAAATAATCAACACATCTTACCTTTATTCTAAATATTATGTCTGAGAAACAAATACATGTTTCTCTCTTACGTTCTTCTTTCCAGCACTACAAGACAATAATTAAAGAATTATTTTATGAGCTTTAAAGAAAAAAAAAAAACAAACCCAAAGAGGTTTCCATAATGAGTCCCCTTGTGTAAGGGCTCCAGTCTCTCTACAGCCAGGCATTAATGCTAATTCTCTGCCTTGCTAGGTTCTGCTCTGGGCACTGGCTTGCGCTGATTCTCTCTATCCTCCAGCATGTCTGGTAGCTTCCAGCCCAGGAAGGAGATGCTGCTGCTCACACTCATCTGTGACAACCCTATTCCGTGCTCCTGTAACACAATGATCATTCAATATTGATAGTCGTTTCCCATTAATTAAATGAAGCACTTGATACCAGCTGTCCTCTTGGCTCTCACTGGATCAAGCATCCTGGTTCCCATTTGTGGACCCAGCACAAGGTGAGTTTGCTGGGAAGAGTACAAGTTTCAGGTTGGCATGCCTTCTGATATTGTCACCATCTGTTAATTATTTAACTGTTGAATTTTTCTATTTAAAACATTGAACATTTAATTAAGAAAATGTAACATGCATCTTTTTGACATCTTAACACTCCATCTAGTTGAAATTTGATGCAGCTACCCATAACATTAGGCATTTTAAAATGTTAAGCTCTGTTGCCATTTAAGTACTGACATGGTTAAAATGGGGTAAACCAGGTTTAGATTTTCTTGAATGGAATAAACCATTAGCCAGGGGTCAAACATTGTCCTGCCAACCCAAAACCAAGCCTTTAGATACTGCAAACATGTCTTCTAATTTAAACAGGCACCTGTCATAGGAGATGAATTAAGTGCGAAAAGCTTACATGCCAAATCTTGTTCATACCCTTTCTGTACCAGCTGAGATGGTTATCAAGTACAACGGTGTTGCCTCGTTCTTAAAATACCTTTTCTATAACAGAACAGCTTGTAAGACATTATGCTCATGGCTCCCATTTGCCCGATAATGTAAATACACTGCACCTGTATTCTTTTTAATCGGCAGAACACAATTGGCACACTCTCTTAGCTATGGCTCCTGACTACAAGAGTTTTTAAAAGGGGAACACTATTTAAAATCTGTTGTTAGTAGTTTTACTTTTGTTTTAATTGCAATGTTCTGCCACTAGGTAGCAGTGAGCACTTGTTTTAAAAGAAGGATAATTTATAATAACTCAATTGTAAGATATTGAAGAACCTTAGTAAAATAAGCACTGGTACACAAAATCCTTCTTTCATCTTTCTTTTACACAAAGAATCAAGCGGTATTGCATCAACCCCTGTAAGTCAAAAAAACAATAAACATGCAAATTACAGTGTACTGATTACTGTATTGTCCTGATTCATATATCAGAACATTTCCATATGGTATAACCAAAATACTCACAGTAACCCCAGTCACAGGCTTTTTTCCTCCTAACTTGATACCAGTTGTATGAGTGATAAATATAATGAGGGCGGTGATAACCATTTATTTACCAGATATAACTAATTCTTATTAATGAAAAGAATATTTTTTTCTTTGCTAGGCAACAGGGGCCACAAGCACATAGTCACTGGCAATCTCAGTTCACTAAAAGCAGCTGTGACAGATATTTGACACTTGCATATACTGTGAACTATGGTTGTCTTATGGAACGATAGTGTATGTATAACAAACAATAAATAACACACATTAAGACCAGAATAATCATTTGCAATACTGGGCAAGCCTATTCCATTATAGACTTGATAGTGCTGCATATAGAATATGAATATTGGGTTTGCTTAATACAGCCCTACTATACCGAGTCCAACTTAGAGGCAGACTGCATCCAAAAACATTGAGTTGCTCAATATGTTACTTCCAGTTTTGTGTCTCTATTCAGTCAATCTATCAATTGTAGTAGAAGGACCCTCCTTAGATTTAAAGCACATATCTACAACATTGCAAATGCTTTAATTTCCATCAACGCACTTTGGGAGCAATTCAGTTACAATCATGTTACGTTTTAAACTAAAGCAGAATTCCTTAGTCTCTGTTTAATACATTCTTTCATAGTTCAGTGCATTGTCCTTAGGTCACAGTCCAGCTTGTTTTGGAGGAGTGGAATTATTTGCCTTTTAGACTGACAAGCACCTTTAATTGAGTTACAGTATAGTTTAGCTGCTGAAAACGTGTTTAACCACTAGAGGACACTAGCGTACTGCAGAAGCGCCCACTGTGATGCATCACAGCACATTGCTTGATATTGTTGTCAATTAAATAAATGCACAGGCTATTAAAATTGTGTTGAATGCCTGGTTTTCATGCAGCAGAATTTTGTATTCAAATTCTATCCCTAGTTAAGTGCACTGATGCAACAGCTGATTGTGATATTACTGCTCTGAACAAAAAACTAGAGAGGGGCGATGCTCAGCAAATATTGCTGTGCCACCAAACCTAGGAAGGTCTTGCATTTGCAGATGACACCAGGGTAAGATTGAAAACCACACACTGGCCTCTCCCTTGATGGTTCATTTTGTTGTTATGGGCAACTACAAAAAGGTTTATAGAAGGTCATTCTCAATCATGGGAGAGCCATTAAATCATGTGGGGTGTGACTCTGGGAGACACAGCAACAGGACGTTTAACTTAATTGGTGATCTACAGTACACTGAGCATTACAATAGGGGGCGGTTAATCACAGCAATATAGAGGTTAAGAGCCTTTTTTATTTAGAATGGAAGATGATGGGCATGCCAGCTGGTATGTTTTCTCAGATAAGCCTTTGCAACCAATACAGTGATAGCTGTAAGAGAAAGAGAAGAAACAATTCACCTCATTGTTTTACTCAATTTATTTTTAAAAGAGCTAAAATGAGTTTTCTCCTTTCAAACAAATGGGAGAAAAAATGCTTTGAGAATAGACCCCACAATATAGTATAAAGTTACAGGAAATAAACTGTTCTGTGTGAATACAGAATGGCTAGTGCTGTTGGTTTAATGCAATCAAAGCTGGCAATTTAAAGGAATTAAGTTGTCATTGTGTAATCAGCTAATACCTTATTTAATACCACAAGAACTATTAAATTTAATGAATCAGTTATTCAGTAAGATAAATCTTGTATCTCATACGCGTGCCATCAATAGCTGAAGGGGATGGCAAGTTACAAACATGAAGCTTACCAGATAGGACATAGAACTGGCAGACTTGATTTCAATGGAAGGATTTGTTGCTGCAGCTGCGTTGGCCAGGCTGGACGCTGCAGATTTGCTCTCTTGCTGGGCTGCCGCTGGTGGTCTGGCAACTATGTGGGTTTTAGTAGAGTGGGTTTGATCCACAAAGATGCATTACAGACAGTGGAAGCCACTGCTGATTTAGCTAAAGAGGCTGAAGCTGCATCTATCGGTTGTGCTGGAGACCCTGTGATAGGCCCAGTCACTGGTTTGGTTATGGGCATATCAATCTTGGGAACTGCAGGGATTTCAGAAGGGGCCATGGAAAGACTTGGAGGAGGTGCAGCTGTGCCTGAGATAGGGGAGGGCACTCCCCATGGACCCATGAGAGGAAACTTTATGCCTTTCATACTGCAGATGGAGGCCGTGGGTGCTCCAGCTAGGCCTGTGGGATTTTCAGCCAAGCCCGGCACAGTGGAAGGCAGATCCCCTGAAATCTGGACTCTTTTGATTACAGACTCGATTTCCCCAGGTATGTTCTCCGAATGGTTATTCTGGTTCTGGTTTAAGCCTTTCCCGTTGTTACAAAGAGTGGGCTGCATGGGCTGAGGCTGGGTTGACCCAGGTGGTTTGTTTTGTTTCTGGTGGGGACAGCACAGGTTAGAAGTGGGAAAAGAAGATTTCCTTACCGTTAATTTGCATTGCAGCTTTCTGACAAGTCCTGTGCGGTTTTGCTGTTGAACATTTATTTTTTCAGACTGTTTTTAATTTTGAATATCAGTGAACTTCCTGTGTTACAGTTTATATGGACCCCAACTTGAGCTTCACACTTGTGTTCTGTGCTGAAGGTATGTGGGGTCATGTGCACAGGAAGTGATATGGAGAAAAAAAAGACAACCAAGTAATACAAGAAAACGTATTGTGGCAAACTGCACCTCAATTAGAGTTAAAATAAACAAATTAAAACATGTAAAATATCAATAGCAAAATGAATAAATATAATGGAATGGAGGGATAAAACAAATATTTTGTGTAATATTGAATGTATTTAAGAGTTTTGTTTCTCACGTTCATTTCCGAGGGCCTGGATCGTTTCTTCTTGCCTGGGCAGACAGGTCTGGAGAGCACATGAAAAGGGGCTCTCTTCCATGACTTAACCACAGTAGAATAAGATTCAGCATCTAAAACACCATAAGCAACGCACGTGAGAAACGCCTGTAGGTAATCGGCACTGGTATACTGCAGGTTTAGTGTACCTGGAAGTGTGTAACGCTCAAAATCACAATGACACTATCTTACCTTGTACGTACGACACACTTTGTGGACTTCTGGAAATAAAAACAAAACTTTCATTGTTAATTGTAGTTAAGCAAAGACACAACCCAAAAAGTTTTCACAGTTTGTGGTCTGGTTAGGTTTGCTTTTTTCTCATGTGCTACCATCATTGCCTGTGCTTTCACATGTTATATACTGTGCGCTCACCTTGTTGTAAGTTCCACAGGTTGCTTTTATTATTTAATAGTGCGAGACATCCATAAAAAATGAAAGCTGCACTGTAATTTTAATGAACAAAGCCATTGTTAGTGAAATGTTACATATTTCAACCCAACCCATTCACTTTTAAGACTGCTGCTTTTCTGCCATCTGGTGGCTATCTTTAAAATTACGCCTGCTTGTTCCAGCTTCAGTCAACGTGAGTGCCTGAAGTTCAAAATATAGGGAACATCCTAATTCAGCATAATATATGATATTGTCTATGATGACTGACTTATGGGACACCCCACATCAAATGATAGTACCTCTGATGACTATGCATAGACACAAGAATACTAACAAAGCAATATACTCACTCTGAATCCACCATTACCACAAGCTGCATTCATTCAGACCTGTCATTGCTTCCTAACACTGCAATTAATTTAGCAGATGACATCATAAAGGCGGTGTCAGAGAGACAGACAGTCAGCAAAGACCATGGTGACAATAGACTGATGCATTGCATCCTTTTGCTGAGCCATTTTATGTAAAAAATAATCAATCACATGCTTTGGAATACTGATTCCAAAGACAATGCCATGATTTAAACTGCAATGTCCCAGTGTCCTCTTTACCGTTACACTAAAATATAATTCAGTGCTGTTTACCACATTATACCATAGTTTTTTTTTTTTTAGGAGCAAACTGGAAGTAGTTTAAAATATGAGAAACTATATAATGTATTCTTGTATATAATTAAAATTAATATGCTCCCAGTACTACCTTCCACAGTGGAATTTTATACAGTACCCGGACACCAGGAACGATATAATACTGGAGTCCCCATTTTTCTCAGAAATGCTGTTTTCATAGTCAGCATCTATAGGTGTGATACAGTATAGTTTAGAGACAGTGTCTCTTTAAACAGGCATACACACTGGCTTAAGGAACACAGTCTGACCAGTTTTAAAGGACGTCGTTTAATTGGTTTAGATTCATTTGCTGTCTGAAACGACCAGGTAAATACATCCTGTTCATGTAGGGCCTGAATCATCCTTCAGTTCCCCGGCCCACATTCCCCCTAAGCCCTTCATTTATTGTATATTGGGAAAGGAGACAGAAAGCATACTCACAGGCTGCAGTTTAAGCTTTTTTTCTGGTGTTCATCAGAAGCAGCCTCAAAATATAAAAAGTGGTATTAAAGTATTTAAGAAACAATGTGGTCTATTATTGATTTGGTTAAATTTGGATAGAACCCAAGGTGTTTCCAACCATTCCAGAAGTCTATTATAAAGGAAAATTAATGCAATTACATACATACTGGTATAAGTAGATGCACATTTAATAATGAAAATAGCAACATCCTTAGAAATACATCTAAATGTACTGGTGACTACTGATGCTTTGCAAAGAAAATTGATGCTTTAGAAAATAGTTAATAGATGATAAGCACATCTTTCCTTATCTCTGTCATGTGATGAGTTCAGGTCTTCATATGGTATGGCTAAAAAAACACACACACTGCTGTTTTTAGTTCATAGTTCTGTTTAATTTTACAGCTAAGTTTTTTAAATACGTGCTACTGGAGAAGACATCTGATCTGGATGCCTGGCTGTCATTGATTTCAGGGACAGGGATTTCATTTCCGAGGAGGCACAGGCACAGGGAAAATTAACATCCCTCCAACACGCAGCAAGAAGGATCTCTTAGTATCGGCTACCTCCATTTTCTCTTCCTCCTTTTCTTCTTCAAGGAGGAACTAGAATATCCTATATTTAGGGACCTATATATATATACTGAACCTTTATTTATATCCTTATAATAATATATATATATATATATATATAATATATTTATTTCTTCTTTTTTAAATCTAATTATTCAGCCTGTTTTTATGCTCCAACAGAATTTCAATTGACTGGAAAGAAACATCTCAAAAGTACTTAACTGTACAGCATTAGAGGTCTTGCAGCACTCCCAGAGCCATCAATCAATTTGTCATCTTCAGTTCCACACAAACTTATCATTATTTATTTAATGCTTACTGTATTTCTCTGTAGTTCAGCTATCTGTGCAGTTTATCCATAACTATAAAATCACTCATAGATCTATTATGAGAAGCGCAAAGGCAACAACAGGAGAAAGTAAACAACATAAAGCTATTAGCTGTAGGAAGGGGCTGTTAAAATATTGTTCTGAGTATTTTCATTTTGTTAAAATGATCTTTCAGTTCTAGAGGTGAAGACTCTCTGTGAAACAATCACACATGATATTAAGTATCAATGCAGTCCTATCTGATGATGTAAGCTCGCCACTGCTCACCTCTTTGTACATAAACAGCAGGGGGCGCTTGCTGGGGGGTCTTCTTATCAGTGGTGGGGGCTTCCTGAAGCGAAGAGGCCATATCAACTTACTGGAGAGCGGAGGTGACAACTGCAGTATGGTATTCAGATCTAAGACGGAAATAAACACGATTGTTCAGCAAGCTACATCTTACTGATTTGGTGGCTGTTGTATCAAGCATGGCTGACCTATAATTCCATTAGACAATCTTTCACACTATTCCCAGTCTAGCCTCCAAACTGCTACTCTTGTTCATAGATCTGAACCCTAATCCTACTCCATCTGTACAGAGTTTTGTTATAACCAATAGCTTTGGTTAATAGCTAATTTGGCCAAAATGTTTGTAAAAAGTATATAATCTGTATTAATAAGTGAAATAGGTATATAACCTCTTATTTTATAGCCCACTTAGAGATTTCTATTATCTATCCACTTTATAATATTTTGATATAAATATACTATAGGTGTATTTTAGTGAGACCAAACAAATTGGCTGAACATTTCACATTCCTTCCCTGCAATGTAGTCAAACATCCCATGTTCCCTGTTGCCGGGGATATTCATTGCAAAGGTCTTTAGGGATTCTCGTCTCATACGTTTATGTTTTCGATTATGTCGTTTTTTTTACATTACCCACCTACCCGTTTTTTTACATAAACACCTTGTATCCTCTCTGTATTATATTATTCTTCATTCTTTATTTCCAGTTTTACATCAATAACATTTTTTATTTCCTTGATGCAAAAGATGCGTTCTCTGTGTACAGTGAACCACATGAAGAACACTACTTATACCATGCACACAGCCTGCCTGTACACACACACATACATTGTTCACTGCTGATCTGTGAAGGAGTTACTTCTGTAAAGAAGAAGTTCTCAGTATTGAGAGTATCAGGTATGTCACAATGCAACGATCCCTTCTCCCCTTCTAGATCTACTAGGATCTCCCCTCCCTGGTTCCATGCTGTCACATCCTCAAGTTCTGGTACCAGAAGTGTTGGTGGGCTTTCCTTCCTACTACAAAGCAGTCAAATTTACATTGTTATACAAAGAAATAAGTAAAATAAACAGCTTTATTTTCTTGCGTGTTTCTCAAAATGCAACAAAATTATATTTCTAAAATAGTCAATACTGTTGTTCACTTCCAGACTAATTTCACTAATATCAAACTTTTAAAATATTTTTTAAAACAAAATCTGAATAACTTATGATCTTTATGAATAGGTACCCTTATGTTGTTTTTATAGAATTTTGTTTTAAACCTTGTAAAAACAGTGGAATGTTAATTGTAATATTTTCATTTTATACCTATAAACCAATATTCTGACCCATTATAACTGTGCTATTACAGTGTATTGAGTGGGGAGCGTGAGTGAAAAACCTTGCATCTGGTACTGTACTTACTCATTCAGGTCAGTCATTTTGCTTTTCTGATTCTGGCAGGTGGTGAACTGAATTTGTTTTCCATCCTTAATTTTGACATCACACAATTGTTTTGTGACATCATCATAGAAAGAAAAACAGTGTGCTTTTTCTCAGTACTGATGATACATAAACAGCAGGTCTATATATTATAAGCTGCCTGCTTTGTGGACATAAAGTGCTGGATGTCACAGAATTTTTTGATGTTGAATTCTGATAAAACGGAGGTCATGCTTGTGGGTTCACAGCAGCAATTATAAAATGTTGATTTAGAACTAAAACTTGAAGCAAGACATTTTGGGTCATTTTTGAGCCTCTTCTATCATTTGAGTCCCATATTAGGAAGTTACTAAAGCATCTTTTCATCATTTGAGAAATAGAGCTAAACTTAGATCTAGCATTTCTGTATCTGATGCTGAGAGGCTAATGCATGCCTTTGTTTCATCGAGAATCGACTATTGCAATGCACTTTTTTTCTGGGATTCCAAAGTATTTATCCCAGTGCTTATCCCATACATTCCTAAGAGGAATCTTAGATCTCAGGATGCAGGGCTCTTGGTTATTCCCAGGGTAAATACTAATAGTATGGGAGGAAGGGTCTTTTCTTGGAGGCTTCCTACGCTATGAAATGCTCTGCTTTTTTTGTCAGAGAAGCTAGGAGTCTCGTTGTTTTTAAGTCAAGATTTAAGACTTATTTATATACTCAGGCCTTTTTGTTATAGTCTTTACTATTAATGTGTGTTTTTTTTTTAATATGATTGGAAATGTATTTGCTTTTATTTGAAATAGTCTTTTTGTTATCTTTATGCTATTTTAATTTTTTATTACGCTGTGTATTATGTTTTCTGTAAAGCACCTGGGGGTCTAGTGTAAGGTGCTATATAAATGGAATAAATAAATTAAATAAAATCTATAGTATAATAGACCCTGATATTGATGTTATATAGATGTCTGAAATTTTGTTTTACATCCTTAATTCTGACATCACACAACTGTTTTGTGATGTCATCATTGAAAGAAAAACAGTGTGCTTTTTATTAGTACTGATGATACATAAACAGTATGTATTATATATAATAAATAGTATAATATACTCTGATATTGATGTTATATCTGAAATGCATTTGTATTATTTGTATCAAATGGAAATGACATAACATTAGTAGGTATAGTGTTTAATTATTCCTATTTACCTATTATGGGTGGGTTTTGAAAGTAGCCATCACAATCAGGGTAGAGGTGCAGCACTGTTGCTTTGACTTGATCCGCAAAGATACTTAGGCAAACTAGGGCATTCGTTTGTACTTCCAGAGTCATCAAGGGACACAGGGTACACCAGGAGAACGTACCCTTCTTCACAGTAATGCCCAAACAACTTGGCAGAAAAGCCATAATACAGTGCCAGGCAGCATACCTAGGACCAACACAGTGTTAACTCTTGAGATTGAAGACCAGCAACAAGACAAAAGCAATAGGTTTCCAGCACGAGAGAAAAGAAGGGACAGTTATCATGTTATTGCTAAAAAAATGTTAAGGAAATTGATTTTAAATTATACTTCTTGCTGATTTAATAAAGAATATAATGATTTACTATAACGCATCCCGCAAAATCAGAATCACAGCAGCTGCACTGTTTAGCTGTTAAGCTCTAACAGCAAAAGGAACTTGTTTTTTGAAAAATGCATTATTAATAAACAAAAATTAATCAGACATCCTGTTGTCAATTCAATATACACTAGAGCCTGCACAGCAGGTTTGACGTCATTGCGGAGAAGAAAAACATCTTTTAATTAGATTGCCACAATGTTCTTTGTTTTGTACTTGTAATATTAAGTACCTTTTTTTAAAAAAAAATCAAGCTCCCCAAACCTGTGCTATTTCTGGAACTCACTTTTAGGGTGAATCCATGCTCAGGTGTGAATTTATTTACTACTATTAACCACCAGCCCCAGAAGTAAGCCAATTAGTGTGCCACACTTAATGAAGTCATTAGCTGTCAGATTAGCTTTCCGAAAGGCTTGTCACTAGTACAGGAACAGGCACAACACTTGGCTAATAAAACTAGCAGAATTAATGGACTGAGCAGCATAGATAATGAGTTAATGTGGAACATATAGGACAGAGACAGATCAACCTGCACTCTGAAATGAAGATATCATTGAGGTAGTCATTTAGTTAAAAAAGAAAAAAAAAAAAAATCTCCTTCGCATTTTAAATATTGCCTTTTCTCTCGCTATTAGGCATTTGTCAGGCCTTAAGTGGGGAACATTCGGTTTGTTTTTGGCCCAAGGGCTTTTACTGCAGTAAGTTACCGTTGACGCTTTTTGACGCTTCTATACACATTTCCGTTTATCCTCTGTATTTTTGTTCTACAATCCTTTCTCAGCTTCTCATAGCTGCTAGCCACACAACCAGACTGAAAACTACATCCATTCTGAGTAAAAAAAAGGGTTGGTTTTTCATGCTTATGGCACCAAAAGCATTACTGCTACTGAGAAATACACAAGTAGTAAAACTTGAACTGAGAATTAGTATTAGTGGTATACATCCCACTCAGGTACTACCTTACCATCTTGGGTACTATTTAACAGACCTTAATGGCTGTGGTTATTGATGAATACTGTGCAAACTCATCCCTTGCTCATTACTCAGTTTACAGTAGCTGTCTCCTGTGCTGTACTTATCCCTTCATGATAACATAACTGCAATTGCTTTGATCGTGCCATACATTAATCAACTGTCAAATGACAGCACACAGATACAGATTCCCCTGCCTAAGTTGTGAGACACTTGAGTCACATTAGAGAAGATCCCACGCTTCTGCCGACTTTCACTTGTATAATGAGTGAGGGATTCTTCTTGTTAGATTCACTTAGAACAAATGTGACATTTCATCTGCCCATTAGGGGTATATTGTTGCTCGGGGGGTTAGATTTATGGTTATACTCTGGTGTACCAGATGTATTTGGGGGTTAGATGTGACTGCTATAGTTCTATTGAAGCCACAGTACTAAGTAGCTCTTTAACTGCTTTCAGGGCAGGGTGAATATGCTAGCATAGTAAAGACTGCCTGCGGATCCCCTTGTCTCATGATTCCCAGCTGTTGCTGCTACTGTGTTGATAGTTCAGGAATTACTATTGCTAGATCTATTAAAATATAGTGTGTGTGTGTATATATATATATATATATATATATATATATATATATATATATATATATATATATATATATATATGTTAATATATTAGAATCTTTCAAAGAATACCATTCCTTATTTATATGTACATCTTATTGTTGTTGATTTTTTTTTTCCATATGTGCATCATATTATTCTTCCATATGGTGACTGCACATTGACGTTTAAGAATAAGTTGTTTGAGATATACAAAAGCTACCCAAATTTGGTTTATTGCAAATAGAACGGTGGACATACAGCTGAAATATAGCTGAAATAAGCAAGGTTTAAATTGGACACAGGTGCATATAATCGTTTCTTCATGCATGTTACATTTCTCCCAAGTAGATGGAATGTTCTGGCATGCTCAAAATGATGCTGGTGACAGTCCTTATTCATTTTAGTCCCATATAAATGTTTTTGACACTTTTGAATTGTGTACAATACCCTCAAAATTGGGCTTGTGTTTTACTGTCTGCCCACATAGTAATAAGAGCCCTGGGTTCTTTACGATGTCTTGAAAAGCTCACTTCCAATTTGTTACATTCCCCAAACAGCGCTAAAAGCAGTGTATATTAGAACAGGCATTTTGTACGCATATGGAATGTGGTTTAGGGAACTGTGAACTGTCTGGCAGCACTGTAGTTCTGGTTGCCTTTTGACTTTTTGCATTTCGTAACTCTACAAACAATGTACTGCTCCCAACATTAATCCAATCCAGCAGATATATACAGCCAACCCGATTGAGAGACACAAAGCTAATCGAAACTGATTGAGGGCTACTGTTGCCTTGACATGTGGGTCGGTTTGACTTGCCTGATGGCTCACTAGTTTTCATGCTCATATTTGTCTCTTTATGTATAATTAAATTGGCCCATCTAGAGTTCATTAAATTATTAAGGAACGGGTTGGCGAAAGAGCCACAGCTGAACACCGCTGATCTAGAGAAAGCCTGCTGTTCAAAAGGATTTTACTGAAGCTCACACCTTCCACACAGCTGAGCTATTCAGCCTGCTACCTGTCACACCTAATCCTTCAGCTACAGAAATACATCACTGTACTCAGCATCATCGCATAGCACTTAAACTATCAAACTGCTTAAATACACTTCTCCTACTGCAGTGTTCGAAACACTGAGCTTCTAGAATGCTACATTCCAACACAGTCCTGTGTAATGCACTGACCTTAAATAAAGCAATTAATAAATGTGTTTCAAGGCAATCAAACTAAATGTATCTTTTAAAAACATGTCTATAGAAAAAAAAAGAAACCTCAAAACGTCAACAGCACATCCTATGCTGCCGCTCAATTGCTGTGATCACATATTTAATCTACTGTTAGTGTACTGGGTTTCTGGCAGTTATACACACACTAGGTTTCTTTAATAAATACCTTAACTCCTGAGTAATTTGGAGCTTTGACTCGTTTCTCATTCCTAACTGCTGCCATGTGTTTGATATTATGGATAGGGGCCTAATATACTGTAAGGCATGAACGAATGGAAAAATAACCGAAACAGACGGATGGGGTTTCAAAACCTTATAACAACGTACAGATAAGGGAAAACACAGTTTGTATGTGTTTTGCCAGTGGTGAGGGTCTAGTGATTGTACTTGGACTTTCACTTTGAGTGCTTAGTCCCCAAACAGCCAAGATGGAAATACACCTCCCCCTGGTGGTTAGAGTTGTGAACTGTAAAGAAAAGAAAATAAAAAAAAATAAAAACGTTTGGAGTCAACCCTTCTGAACAGAGCCTGAGCACTAGATCTTTCCTTGGTGAGCTGTAACACTTCCATTACCAATAGCAGATATCTAAGTAACAGCAAGTATCTTAGCTATACAATAGATTGAAGATTGAGTCTATGTTACAGTATATATCTCATCTTTAGACAGTAGTGAAGTACATTTACTTTAACACATTATAACTTTAGGCCGCATACCGTATCTAATGCATCAGTTCAATACATAACCAGACTGCCCCCAGCTCTAAAAGTCAGGACAAGAAGATAAAACAATTATGAGGGATGTGTAAAAAAGAGAAAAAAATCATTAATTACTTTAAAATTATCTTTGTAGGACAAATACTGTTAAATCCCTGACACAGAGATTGCATTCCTGGTATTTTACTCCATTATTGAAAATGCTTTAATGAAATCCTGCATTTATTTAATTTGCCCTGTTTATATAACAGCTGCTTAACCTTATAAAACCCATGTTTCTTTTTTTTTTTTTTAAATCATATATATATTAAGATGTGGTTTTGCATTTTAAAGCAATTTAATTTTCACATTTTCTTCAACTAAATTAAATCACTGGAAAATTGCACAGATAATTGTGCACACCTGTTTATAAAAACACTTAGTGAAGGTTTTGAAAGAGATGAGTGCTTCAAAGCAGTACGCTTACAGAAACCATGTATTAAGTGGACCCAGCAAAGTGTTTTTTTTTTTTTGCACAAATGATACCCATGCTAGCCCACGCTCTTCAAGCCTCATGCATTTTTAAATGTAGTTTTTGTGCACTTTTGACTTTTTCATGGGTGTCGTGTGTTTCGCTTTCAACATTGCGTAAAAAATCAATACATTTTCAAATATGTGTATTATTTGATTTTTAATCAAAGGTTGCATTTGTTCAGTTTTTAAAAGGTCTATTGAACCTATCTGTTTGACTACTTCTGCGTGTTCTTTCATGCTTGTGGTAGAGGACATGCAAACGCTGCACCTTCATTTACAGCTCAACACCCTTAGAAATGACTTGCTTTTAAATTAAAACGCTTCTCTTATTTGTGTTCTGCAGTTTTCTGTGCTATTGTTCTGAGCAATGATACAAAGTGGTGAAGGACGGTCACTGTTTGAATAAAGCGTGTTTGGGAGCAAATCTTAATCACAGCTTCCTTTTTGCTTTATTATAGTGACACTATTAACAAAGGTATCTATCACCATTTATATGAATACACATTTAAACAGAAGCTTCAGAAACTGATACATTTAAACAGTGTGTGACTTTTATTTTAAAGCACTTGCATCGCTGAAGAGCAATATCCTAACAGTGAATACAAACAGGGGAACGGTCTATATCCATAGTAAAATGTTGTAAATGTTATTCATTTATTATGCAAAAATAAATTAGTACAATTATGAACCCATCTCTCTGCTACACAAATGGGAGACAGCACAGTGTGAGGCCATCTTGTGGTCCTATTTTGAAGTGCTATTACTGGTCCATCTGTTAGTTAGGAAAAAAAAAAAAAAAAACCTTCTCCAGTTGACCTTCTAGAAGGTAAGTAATGCCATTACAGGTACGCGTCCTTTTGCTAGAAAATGTTCCTGCTGGAAATGTGTTGCATGATTTACTGTTAAATGTTAACAGCCTCACATATTTTACTTGTGTCCCTGTGAATCATTCATTTCATTATTAGAGTGTTGTGTTGGAAATACAGTTAGAACATGAGGATGAAAGAGAAGGTGCTGGTGGTGCTGGTACCACTATATGCCACCGCTCCACCCCCCACCCCAAACAAAAAAATTATAGTGGGGGTGCTGAAAGCCATTGAACAAAACTGTAACCCCTGTATATGTGTTTCATATACTGCTGCACCCCAGCACCCCTAGTTCCAGCGCCTGTGATTATATGATGTTTATATACTGCCGCACCACAGCACCCCTAGTTCCAGTGTCTATGATTATGTGATGTTTATATACTGCTGCACCCCAGCACCCCTTGTTCCAGCGCCTGTGATTATATGATGTTTATATACTGCCGCACCACAGCACCCCTAGTTCCAGTGCCTGTGATTATGTGATGTTTATATACTGCCGCACCACAGCACCCCTAGTTCCAGTGTCTATGATTATGTGATGTTTATATACTGCCACACCCCAGAACCCCTAGTTCCAGTGTCTATGATTATGTGATGTTTATATACTACTGCACCATAGCACCCCTAGTTCCAGTGCCTGTGATTATGTGATGTTTATATACAACCGCACCACAGCACCCCTAGTTCCAGCGCCTGTGATTATATGATGTTTATATACTACCGCACCACAGCACCCCTAGTTCCAGTGTCTATGATTATGTGATGTTTATATACTGCCACACCCCAGAACCCCTAGTTCCAGGGCCTGTGATTATATGATGTTTATATACTACCGCACCACAGCACCCCTAGTTCCAGTGTCTATGATTATGTGATGTTTATATACTTCCACACCCCAGAACTCCTAGTTCCAGTGTCTATGATTATGTGCTTATTTCTCTTCTTTTCATTTGTAATTTCAGCTCTTCTTACCAAAAAGCTTTTTATTAACATTTAATAACTGAACAACTTTTATTAGCTTGATTAAGACAGTGATTCTTAAGGAATGATAGAATCAACCGATTCAGCATATTATTCATTGTAATTTTTAATCAGAGCAGCATTTGTATTGAAACAAAATGCATGCATTGAGGAATATTAGTATTCAAGGCATGCATGTAGATACTGAAGGCCTAACTGCTACTGAACTGCTTTCACTATACGTGTAATACAATGCCCCCCCCCCCCCCAAAAAACAAATAAAAAAATAAATACTAGGTAGCTTGTTGCATCATTTCTATGTTATTTTAAAACTAGACAACAGTCTAAACATTATCGGCACAGAAATGCTGCTGAAAATGTTAGTGCTTGGATTATAAACTCTACATTTATACATGTTATGTGGTTCCATGATTCAAAACCATTCTACATTTCATAATCAACACCAGCTAAAGCATGACATAATGTTGTCATCAAAACTGTATTTGTCTTTTAGTTTTACTAAAATAAATAAATAAATCAACAAATAAATAAATAAATACAGTACAAATTGTATTTACCACAACATGCTTATAATACAAAGACCACTGTAGCTTTCTAATGAAAGTAGGCTACTCTAGAGCTTTGACGTCATGCTGACGTCAACATAAAAAAGAAGGGGTAGAATAATACACATTTACTTTCCTTTTTGTCTCTCTGAAAGATCACGCATGTGTTGTTACTGCAGGGCACATAAACAACATTTTCTTTATAGGCCTATAGCGAGTCTACCTCTCAGTGGTTGTCACTTTGATTAGCCTCTGAACACCATACAGCCGAGACTAACCAATGAGCTTAAAATATGAGTGGTAAAGCAAGCAATGCAATGACTCCTTTTTTTTTTTTTTTTTTTTTTTTTTTTTTTTTTTAAATGGGACGCATAATACATCCTTTTGGGTGGACAGCTAGTCAAGTCTCATATTTGTAAGAAGGAATTACCGTTGTTTGTTTAATTGGACTAAAAATAAATAAAAAACATGTGTAGTTTAACCGCATTTTCTCAAAAGGACCTTCTGCTTCAATTCCCCCAAGTGTATTGCCAGTGATATGGAAGCTGACAAACATTATTTTAAACATAGTTCGAATGCAGAAAACAGCGAACAGAATAACATTGAAAACAGTCGTATACTCGTCTCACAGACAGAACATTTAATTCAAGATGTCTATACTGTATCCAGCTGTTTGGAAAACATAAACACTAATTTATCTGATTCTTCAATATCTGTGATCGTTTATATAATGGAGGCCTCCTGTCTGTCTTTATAATCCTCTAAAAAGGTCAATGCTGTTTTTCTTTAAAAAAAGAATACAAAAAGAAAGCTGTTTATCAAAAACTTTCATTACAATGCTTTTGTCAAAAAAAATGTAATTAAAAAAAACGTCACTGTATTGACTTGAGAAGAAAGGTAAACACACACATTTGCTAATAACAGGAAATATAAATTTAAATTAGATTTGTCTACTTGTTATTGACACTATGAAATAAGATCACTTATTATTAATTATTATTAGTGACATTCAAAATATGTTTTGATTTTTTTTTTTCATAAATATTGGCTTTGCTGTTTTAATTTAAAAAAAGAAAAAATAATTTTAAAAAGAAATCCACAGATTACTTAATGCTCTATAAACTTAAACTATAAAATCCCGTCCATTTCAAATACATTATACAAATGTTTTTCTTTTTTTTTTTTTTTTTTTTTTTATATATATCATAAGTGGATATGTGTATACCTAATAACGAATCTGCTCTAACCAAAGCAGTTGGTGCAATTGGATAAAACAGAACAAATATAAACAATAAACTATTTAAATACACATAAACAAAAAAACTAACAAAAAAAACAAAAAAAAAACAACGTGAAATATACAGTACCAATCTTCGAATAATAAATATCCCTACAGGCTTTTTGATAGGCTTCTAGCAGGGCCTATAAGTTTATTTTTCTCGAGAATTATTAGAGAACTCCTTTTTCTTTTGAATCTGGTTTTAAAATTACGTCTGTTTCTGTGTTTGGATTGTACAGTATCATTTTTAATGAGTTTACATTGTTTGATACCTCACACCATGTATAAGCTACTGAGCACATTATACAAAACAAAATTAAGCAGTTAGCTTTGTTAAGTCTAAAATATAGCTTAACTGTAGCCTATAAAAATAATACGGACTAATGAAATGAACGTTTTATGCTTCATAATCATATTAATGTACTGTATTATAAGCACTGAAACGATTTTCGCAATTACTGAGACGCATATACACCTTAAAATATAAATTAAAGATACGCAAAATATTATAAGATCTAAGAACTCTTGTTTCAACTCAACCAAAAATATACGTTGCTGTGATTTGATGCGTACAGTTCCAAACAGGTTTTCTTTAAAATAAATAAATAAATAAATAAATAAAACCGAACAATTTATTTAAACCGAGACTCTTGACCTTCTCCACACAATAAACAGAAATCACTAAAACCTGAACTAAAAATTGACAACCCAACATGTAACAACAAGTTTGCTTTTATTATTCCAACATACATTGTTATAACGGGTTTACATTTCCTTTCAAAAACATAATACAAGGTTTTTACTGAAAATAAATAATCGCTGGGACTGCCATATGGTATTTGGAATTAAATTGCTGAAAACCTCAACTTTTTAATGAAAATAGCGTTTATTTTACATCACTAAACTGCACGAATAAACTAAAGGGTATTTGTTTAAATTAATAAATTCAAAAAAGTTCATTATACAAAACTGTACAATAGCAAATACTGGAGGAATATTAAAGAAATAAATCAATATCGGAACATTAAAGGTTAGAAAAATTTAGTTACTTAGTGTACAATAAAATAATGATATATAATGCAATACAAACCAATAATATTGGGACGTATTTTACGGTTCGTCTTCATATATATATATATGTGTGTGTGTGTGTGTGTGTGTGTGTGTGTGTGTGTGTGTGTATATATATATATATATATATATATATATATATATATATATATATATATATATATATATATATATATATTGATATATATATAATATTGTTCATTACACTATGTGTCATTACACAGATTCTATTGTGTTCGGGTTTGTAAAAGCCCAATTATAAATATAATTATTTTATTAATAATATTTTTATCGTCGTTATTATTATTATTATTATTATTATTATTATTATTATTCTACATGCGTGAAGAACCATAAAAATACGGCACAAGTTATTTTCATAGTTTTTTTTTTTTTTTTTTTTAATACTATAGCTTTTTGGAAAACACTGCTTTGTGGATGTACCTACTCTAAAAGAGTTTCTTTTTCTAATTGTAACATTCAGAAAAAAAAAAAAAAAAAGTTTCGCACTTTTTTAGAATAAGAAAAAAAAAAAAAAAAAAAAAGCTGGATAAGAGTTATTTTTGAAAAAACCTGACCTGTAACTGGATATCAAGAAAAACCTGGACAGGTGGTTGATAGTTGCAATGCACGGACGCGGGAATCAATAATGCTTTAAAGCTAGATACTAGCTCCAAGGTGTTTCACTGCAACGTAAACTCCCATCGATAACCTTTTTTTAAAGCGTCTTAAATCGTCACATCAATTATAAAACGCAGACCATGTTTGCGGTCGTGCAACCAGCATGGCGTATGGAATTATGATTTACAGAAATGTGAAAAATGGAACAGAAATCTAGAGTCCGTGTTTATGATTGCAGTAAGGAGTCAGTGAACACATTTTGTACGTATTCTTCTCACTGGTGTGGACAAAACAGTAAAACACCTTCTACACTTACAGCAAAGCAGTATAAAAATAGAAAAGAAACAACTACCCATAACATAACTGATTCACCTGATATATATGTTGTGAAAACCAAGGCGCTGTGAGGTTATTAATAGGCACACGTCTGTATTTAAATCCTTGTAGTAGAAAAACAAAACAAACCTAATTTTATAATAAACGGGCTCCGTTTATGAAAACAAACAGAAACATTGTTTGCTGAAAGATATTGCCAAAATGCTTAACAAAATGTTTGTGGCTTTTTTTTTTTTTTAAATATACTCCTATTAATTTATCAGCATTATACCACGAGAGAAAAAAAAAAGAACCATCAATTAAAAAGCCTCTAGATTTCCATTCTTCACAAAGAGTCTCGCGGGTTTGGAGCCCGGTTCTGCGGTCAGAGATCACGGCACGAGGTGGTGTCTGTGTTAACGCTGTGAGAATATACCTCGTGCGACTGTTGTTCTCCCGGCGGAGTCATTCTTTTCTCTTTTTGTCTTCTGTTACAAAACCAGACACGAACCACTTCTTTTTCTAACTGTAGGCTGTCTGCCAAAGAGGTGATCTCCAAAGCGGCAGGTTTGGGACATTTGAGAAAATGGGTCTCCAGCACCCCTTTGACGCTCACCTCAATCGAGGTCCTTTTCTTTCTCTTCCTTCCCTGGGCTGCGATTTTATCAATACTACTCGGACTTCCCGTGGATGAGTCTGCCTCTTCTAGCCACTTGTTTAACAAGGGCTTTAGTTTGCACATGTTCTTAAAGCTGAGCTGCAAGGCTTCAAACCTGCAGATGGTAGTCTGGGAGAAGACATTGCCGTACAGAGTCCCCAGTGCAAGCCCAACATCTGCCTGCGTGAACCCCAGCTTGATTCGCCTTTGTTTGAATTGTTTCGCGAACTGTTCCAACTCATCCGAGGTCGGCGTCTCTTCGTCTGAATGGTCGTGACAGTGATGCGCTCCTATATCTCCGTGGTCCGGGGTGTCTCTGAGCCCCGGGTGCAAGTTTTGGTTAGGCGCTGATGTTGGAGGTGGCGTTAGACCTCCATGATCCAACATACCATTGACAGTGAACCCTGTTTGCGCGTAGATGTTGATAGGTTGTCCGCCGTTGTTTATAGATGAGTTATGAGCCGCGGTTGCTCCCCACGCACCTGGATGATTTGTATGGGGCGAGTGATGGGCAACATGAGGAGACCTGTGATGGATGATAGCCCCCAGTTGGAGATCGTCCCTGCCAGGTTTAACGTCTTGCTGGTCTAAAGGGCTGGTCACTATCGACGTCCACGGGCTCCCTTCAGATAAGCTTGTCACCCACTGGTGCCCAAGAGGATGTCCATTGCTGGAGACTCCCTGTAGATAGTCACTTTGGAGAAGTTTCTGATGGTTCCTAAAAGGACTCCCTTGCTGCATGACCGAGGAATCTGCGTGAACCATAGAGTTGGAACTGAGAATGCTGTAGGGATTCGAGGCAGCTGTGGCCATGGCTGGTGTGGATCCCTTACTAGTTATAATGTGGCAAAGGGAACAGCTTCAGCCTTTGACATCTACCAGGCTAGGGAGCCAAATCAGCAACCAGTTAATAATTGGCACCCCTTGGAACCAACCAGAGCAGTCCTCGAACACACTAGTTTTTGTCACCGCCAATCGCAAAGCAGGAGGCTGGATTCCAAACTGGGTTTGCGAGAGACAGAAGAGTTAAACTGACACAAAGCAGGAAGCGTAGCGGTTCGCAGGCTCCATTGGGTACTGCTGTGTAATTGACTGTCCGCGGTTCACAGATCTTATTAACTATTTCGTAACTTATTTAAGCACAGTTATTACCGCTAGTGTAATCCATTCCCCCCCCCACACCCCCCACACACACCCCTCTCTCTCTCTCTCTCTCTCTTTCTCTCTCTCTCTCTCTCTCTCTCTCTCTCTCTCTCTCTCTCTCTCTCTCTCTCTCTCTCTCTCTCTCTCTCTCTCTCTCTCTCTAAGAAATTAATAATGTTTTGTGTCAGATTGTCATCCATTTTCACTTGCACAACGGGATGTGTTTCCTAAAGTCTGCATCACTCATGAGAATGTCAAAAATCACGGATTCTCCCACGTGCAAAATGCTGTGTTTCTACAGTCAACACGAGACTGTACACCCACCCGACATGCTGAATATATCTGGTCAGTTATCTATTTGAATGTATTATTTTTTAAGGGGCTTATCATACAAACGACAAGGCACAATGCATCGAAAAAGCACGTTTCGCAAAAAAAAATTTTTGGAGACAGAGAAAATAGAAAAATGTTAATTCAATTAAAGATAAAATAATCATAAAGTACAATATACAAGTACATGAAAGGCAACGGCTGTAGTTATCAACATACACAATTTATGAAAAAAAAACTAAACAAAACAAAAAACCCACTTGCCCTTTCATCTGATATGCTAAAGAAAAATTAAAATAACGTTAAATTGAAATAATAAAATAACATCCTTATCTGGAAAATCGCAATGTGGCCCATGAACCTATTTTGTTTTATGAATACAGTAAAAAAAAAAAAAAAAAAAAAAAAAAAAAAAAAAAAAAAGAAAAAAAAAGAAAAAAGATGGTCTGTTCCAGTAGAAAAGGCAGATTTAATCCCACCAATTAAGTTGCACAAAACAAAAGACAATAAATGACATTGACAAGTCTTCTTCACCTTACATAACCTTACATACATTTAAATCATCTAAGTTTCTCAAACCTGCAACATTAAACAAGTCTGACGCCACACATCAATGACAAGATTCTTTGTGGTTCAGCTTTAAACTGCCCAAAGTTACGAGCACTTCTTTAAGAATCTCGACAAGTCTTCTCAAAGTTGAAAAAAGACCTCTCTGCATATTTCAGGGGTTACCTAGCTGCGTAATTATATTTGCCATTAGAAGACTACATCACACTCCCCTTATTGGTTTGAAATTCCATTAAATATATTGCAAGAGCGCCTAGGTTAAGCTTGATTTAAATTTGCATACATTTTCATACATTTAGCAGAAATAAAAGAAGGCTTGCAGCCACCACAAAGCCATTAAAGACCGCGAGTTGTCTGAAGGAGAATGATCAGAAGAAATTCTTCAAGAAGCTCAAACATATTAACAGGTGAGCGTTCTAATAATTGAAATAGAGAAACGGTGTAGTTTGTTGTTGAAGTACGCGGAGCAGCTGCTGTCACTGTAAACTGCAGCTCCGGTCTGTGTATGGGGTGGCACAGCAATGACATATTCAGTACAAAACAAGGCTGTAAGATGGCTGGGTGTTTTCCGTTAAAATACGCCATAGTATTGGTTCGTCAGTGTTGACTTTGTGACAGCTTGTCATAGCCAAAATAATCGGTAGAAAAATGTATATAAATCTTTAAGCGATTTTAGCATAGTGTATGATTGTCTGTGTATAGATTAATGTAAGACTTTCTCTCTATTTTATTTTTAAATTATGGGCATTATTTATTTATGTATTTATTTATTTATAGTACATATCAAAATCCGTTAAAGCATGATTGTTACTGCTTATTGCAGGGATCAAATCTGCATGTAAACTTTATTTATTAGATAGTGGAACAAAGCCTCAACAATTCAGAAGAGATTTCCAGCAGCTGCATACACGCCGAAAATGTGATTGGGGGGTGGGGTGGGGGGGCTCGGCAACCGTCTTTGTTATCATGCTAGGAAGGAAGAAAATAACAAAGATCAACTGAATAATTTATATATTTTGCAATTAGTGTAACACAATTATCAATAATATATGATTATAATAATTATCAAACGTATTCAAATCAATCGCCTGGTGACTGTATTTGAAAACAGATTTGTGAAGAAATCGAACAAAAACAAACAACAACCAAACATTTAATAACTGTTAAGTCAGTCAGATTTCTTATGGACTCGCAGTTACAGTCTGTTAGTGAGTAATCCGTATCTGATGGGTCCAGTTCTAGAATGTACAGGGGAGAACGATGCACCAGACTGATTAATGATCATTTCAATTTTGATGTGTATTATATAATTGTAAGGAATGGTTGGTGTGGAGTGGGTTTCTGTGGCTCTGTCCCGATAGTCTAAGTTTCCAAGTGTAACAGATGCTTCTCTCAAGCCGTTCCTTCTGCTGGTTTTCTTTATTCAGCTTCACATTTTTCTCTCCATGATCCGGGTTTCCATAGAGAGAGGAATAAAAGGGGAGCACAGCCACAAATCCCCTGTCCCATGCAGAATAAAAGAATCCCATTGAATAGCGGACCCTGCCTGGACATGGGAGAAAAATAGAAAAACTCCACAGCTACTGTTGCAAGAAATAGAGATTTTGTAGCTTTCATGAATTGTTCAAGTTTATCAAAAGGAAAAAAAAAGAATCTGGCTAAAAATGTTTCTGCTGATTTTTTTGTTATCTTTAAACCAAAAGCCACGTGTTTTGAGAAGTCGTTTGGGAGTAAACAACGGCATGCATCTTCATTTTAATACACTAATAATATAGCTATATTTAAATCTATTTTTGTTAATACCTAAGACAAAGCATGTATTTAGTGTTTGTATTTACAATTTGAAATATACACCAAGATTACTATTGTATAAATACTTCTGGTACAAGTCCATTGACGTTATAGTGTAATGTTATTAATAGTGAAAAAAAAGAGAACATGCATTTGGAACGTTTAGAACAGTCACCTTTTTTTTTCATTTTCTGAATGCTATTGTTTAAAACTATGTTTTAAATCGTCTTTATCAACTGCCGGAGATTTTAAACTACTTCGAAATATATAGTCAAAACAAGATAATAATATCGAAAACACTGTTTATGACCTAGAATCGCATACTGTGGAATTTAACCATACTTTCTTGTAAATGTTGTAATTAAAACATTCTTATTAGACTATACATAATTCCGGGAGCATATACATCATGTAATTTAATATTTAATCCGGTGCAACCAAACAGGACATTCATATCAATAACTAATTACTTTTTAAACGCAATCCTATTTCCAAATGTAATATACACGGTTTATATTCACATAAAAGGATTGTACTACCTTTACGCTGTTTTTTTTTTTTTTTTTTTTTTTTTTTTTTTCATATAGAGGAATGATTGATTGCGTTTTCTTTCAGTTGTTGCTGGTGAATTACCCACAAAAAAGGAACACCCCTGTCTTGCTAAACGGCTATATTTTTTTTTAAAAAAAAGACTCACTTTATCTCATTACGTCAGTGTTCAGTTTACATGAGTGTATCTAAAGTTTGCAGTATTTTACATGACAGTGAATTTGATGCAACGGCCCATATCTCAACACCTAAAAGACGAGCTTGTCTTGTGTGTGTTTAATACAGCATGAAGGCTAAAGCAGTAGCTGTCACCCCGGTGTCATGACCTCTTTAAAAGCAACTTCACCTCCTCATAGAGACGACTCTGGCTAGCAACTGTGGTCCTGTGTACCCCTGACCAACACGTTTATTGAAAGCCGACGGGAGAAACTTTTCAGAAGTAAAAATGTTTCAAAATACATTCATTAAAGGCAGATATTATGTCACAAAATACTTGATTTAAAACAACCGCTGGTTAAAGACATTGCACTGCACAATAATAATAATAATAATAATAATAATAATAATAATAAAGGATTTCCTATTTAAAGTAACCAAAGGAATATAAACAATATTAAACCACTTTGTTTTGCTTTGGAGGTTTTATGATTCTCATTTTGATGTGACAATAGTGTATGCGCGCGCGCGTGTGTGCGTGCGTGCGTGCGTGCGTGTGTGTGTGTGTGTAATTGTATGCATTTAATTAAAACAAATATTTTATGATTGTATGTATTTAATTAATCAAAAAGTATATTATAACTAAATTATATTGTTTTATAAAGTTCTCTGAGAATATTTACACAAAATATATTTTTATGAGAACACTTAAAAGAAACCACAACAAAAATGTATACGCCAAGGTAGAATTACAGGACATCTAACAATTAAACAGTATTGGTGCTGAATTGCATATCTACAATAGGAACAGCAACCTAATTAGTGTTTACTCAGGGCATCAATCTACAATGCGACAATTCGCAGAATATTTATACACGGTTAGCGAGGGCAGTCTTTAAAAACACGATCAATTAATACA